>NW_017275632.1:434315-470674 GCF_001594065.2 Cyphomyrmex costatus
TATATATATATATATATATATATAATTATTACTATTTTATTTTATTTTAATAAGATGTTAAAGTTGCTCGTATTTTTGTAGACATCCGAATGTTTCTAATGTCACAAGTAATCAAATATTTAGTAATTTTTATGAATAAGTTCTAATCCAAGAAAATAACAAAATTTATTCTTCGCTCATTTTATTCCCAGTAGAAAACATTTTAATATAGAGTAGAACAAAAATTAAGACAACATCAAGGATAAAATTAAAATTTATAGTAAATCACTTAAATCAATAACATTTTTTTCAGTGGCTTTTCCTATAAACGATAATTATAAATCGCAAAGCTCGTGATTGTTCATTTCTTAAGTCTTATTAAAAAAAGAGAACGTAAAGAAGGCTAAAGTTGATCATATTGGATAACGATTTTACTTCTCAGATGCCATATGAACAAAAAATTCTCACAATTCGATAACAAATCGGGTGGTCGCTACTGAAACACTCTCGAGAGTTGTTCTTTAGTTGGCCGTGGAGCCATGTTTGCCGATAATGGGATTATCGTGTGCACTTCTCGTGAGTCATTTAAACCTTCTTGATACGCCGATACAGCGACTCATGAACTAGCAGTGTCATGCACCTTCCAAGATTGCGTTTCTCCTTCTCTCCTTCTCTCTCTTTCATCTTCTTTTTATGACGAATGCGTATTTGGATACCGGTATTCATCGCTGCATATGTCAGGGTCAAACAGCGTCATTCTCTAGGGGATTCTCGAGAGAGCATTTGTCATAATTCATGAATCTCAATTCTTTCCAATCTTGCTACTTTAAAAAGAATGTCATGCCGTAAAGAAATTAGTTTAAAATGTTCCGATCGACGATCATCACTTAACTAATTTCATCATTCTGTCTAATTAGTAATCGTAACCGAAATATAGGAAATTTAAATTAAAAGTATGCGAGACAATCCTTTTTCATAAAATAACTGCACCTTCATTAATATACAAAAATATAGAAAAATAAAAGAAATATTTTATTTAGGTAATTTTAAGTATTTATTATATATATATATTTTAAACAAGACAACTATTTTAGTAAAAGACGCATAATTAAAATTGTTTTTCACATCGCCGTAACTTTAAACAATAATGATAATTCTTTTTGCTGTAAAACATATATATATTCTTCGAAATATATTTTTAAATATATTTTATATACATACATACATATATATACACATACCAAAAAAATTAATTGAAGTCAATTATCGAAATATATAACTTTTATAGTCACATACTTCTATAATTCTATAAATTTAGTAAAAATTTTTATTTCGTATGTATTTTGTAGCTTTATGGTGAAACTATTCTTTATATCAATTTTCTGCTTAGAGCCATCTGTGCCATTTTCTTGATATCGCAGTATATTCTTGACATATCAATGTATACTCGATGTATCAATGACAAATACTGTTACTTATATCGTGATATTTTTCCAAGACAACACCGATAGGCAGCATTATGTTCATTTGTATCTCGTTCTTATACGGAAACCTTCGGGATTAAATAATACCCATGAGAGTAACTTTAAATAAATGAAGCTATTTCTATTCTGTGTATTTTGTTTTAATTAACTTATTATTTTAGCTTGTTTTTGTAATGATATTAAATTAAACATTTTTCTATTCTTCATTGAGATAATTATGAAATCATTTTTTTGCTTTTATTGCACTCAAATTATTTGTGATGCAAATATATATGAAGATAAGTTAAAAATATTAGTAATTGTGGAAATTCTTGAAACGTAAATTGATACTGAGATCCTTTTTAAGTTACTTATATTTACAATATTATTTGCAATAGACTATAATATACGTACCATGCAGTATTGTGTGTCAAAGTAACTTATTAAGAGTTACTCGATAATAAATTTTTATCTACTGCAAAATAAGTACAATATAAATAAATGCTGTAATTCCAAATTAGAGATATTTGACTTGATAGAAAATTGACTTTATAGAAAAGAGATTGATTTAAGCTGTTCTCACATGAAAGAAATATATCTATATACAAATATGTGTAGAGTATTCAATTTAGAAAGCATACATGTCAAAATTAAGTGCGAGTGTTAGCTAGCTAGTCTAAGAAATAAAATTTCCTATAGGCGAGTCAGTATGTATTTGTATGTCCTTACTGCATTCGCAATTGGCGAGTGTATATTTAGTTTTAGATTGGCATAGGTCGAGACGCGAAGAGATGAAGAATCCGTTGAGTCGTTATCTGTTTCTACGCACGTGGCCTCCATAGGTCGGGATCTAGCCGGTTATAATCGGCATCGCGATTATTATTTGCGGTAGATATTAACACTAACAGTGAAACTTGCGACAACAACGTTCCGTTTTCGGGATCAGATCTCCGTACTCCAAAAAAGGCCAGACACGCTGTTACTAACATGAGATAAGCTTTTTCGATTTGGAGTAGTTTTTGGAGAACAGTGACGGAAGCTGTTTATTTTATCGGTAGCTCATTGGTGCGTATAATGTGCTTTGTTATAGGTAAACGTTGCTTTCTTCTTGTTCTTTCTCATCATTACGAGCAATTCATATTAAATTGTGTCTTTATTATGTTTATATAGCTTCACTATGTCTGTCGATTGCAAACTTATAAACGTCTTATTATCAATGAAATCAAGACTGTTTGTAAAATGTAATTGGAGTAATTTGAGTGATAACTAAAACAAAAAAATAATTTATTATTAATTAGTAGTATATAATAAAGTATATAAGTTATTGTGTCTCAAACTTTGCATTAATTAACCTGTTAATCGCAGATTCCTGAGATCATTGAGTAAATTATTTGTAATTAAGTCACAGTTAAAATTACTTTTATTAGTAATTTTACTTAACTTAATTTCCTTTCTTTCTATAATTTACAATATAATTTAACAAGAAAAGGGACCCAACTGTCTCCGTCTGATTTTAATGAGCATTTAGTGTGTTGTTCTCTAGACAAATATAAGAAACACGTATTTTTTTTTAGATGCCCGATCTCACTTTTAAAGCATGAAATCTATATTTTCGTTTTACAACCCTTAAAAAAATCATCTTTTTTTCTTATGATAATTTTTTATTCAGTTAGTTTAATGATGAATAGGATAATGTTAATTTAATTTATTCATAATAATTCAAAAATCACATTTTTTGTCACTCTTGAAATAAAGAAGCGATATGTTATTTGCAACGAAACATTAGAATCTCATCGTTCTGTTATTTTCGTGGCCTTCTTATCTTATACAATATAGATAAGTAACGCATTATTTTACGGATTATGTGGAAAATGTCGAGTGTAGAATTGATTATAGCAACTGCGTCTCAACGATCGTTAATTAAACAGCTACAATAGATTTTCCGAGCGATACGAGCTATTCTCGTGGCAGCTCCGACAACGAGGTCCTCGACGAGAATTGGCCGTGGTTAATAATTGCCCTTATGTGCGATATCGCGTGTTATGTGAGTAGTTGGTGATGGTGCGCGTTCTACGCACGTAGGGTGCCGTGCATTCGTGTCGTTGTAACGTTTGCACCCGACCTATCGCAACTTCAGTCATCGGTAAAGGTTGAGTACCCAATGTGGACGAGAAATGTCGACCTGCGCTCATCCACCAAAATAATTGGTTATTATATCTTTTCTTAAGTCGCGGCCGCCTTCGTAAATTAATTTCGTGATGGCTGATTTATTTTTCAGTTGCATGTAGCAATCAGTTTCGCGACTGTAGTTCGCAGGAATAATTTTTTACCTCACGATTTGAAGATGTGTTAATTTTTTAAGCTAATCTACAATATGCTTTTTGCTTCCTCATTTTTGCTTTTTACCTCTTCATGCCTTTTTCTCTTTTCGCGATCGTTTTATCAACAGTTGTGTTTTTGTTTTCTCCGAAGTCAATTTTCACCTCGGATGAAAACGAAAGAACAAGATAAGAAACAAAAAGGCAAGAAGTAAAAAATGCGGTAAAAATGACAAAAGCAAAAATCTGATAGTAAAGAACACATTGTAAATTACAATGAAAAAGACTTGATATTACAATGAAAAAATTGCAAGTGTAGTAGAAAAGTTGATAGAAGGACATTAAGTTAAGAAGAATATACGTTACCACCTATAATTCATACATAGTAGATACAGATAGTCAATAATTTACATATAATAAAAAAATGTTATTGCGCTTAAAAAAAGATTTGCGTAGTTTAAAGTATAAGTACTATTAATTTATGCATGATCTTGTTAATAATTCCAATATCATTCCCTGAATGAATTTCTTTCTATCATGTGCTTGGTTTTTAATTTAAAATGCACGTAAAATAAAATGACAGAAATAATATCATAGAATATATCAGAATGATTTACTTTTTATGTGACATATTTTATGTCTTCATGAAAATGTATAAAATTAAACTTGAAAATTATTTGATCTCAATTAAGGAGATTAACATGACTCAATTAAGAGATTAATATTCATTTATTAAAGTAATCAATTAACTAAACTAACGTAATTAATTAACTAAACTCAGTATAATTTAGTAAATATGTAGCACATTATATTACTTCGTCGCTAAAAATGCTTGTAAGGCATCAAACTATTTCGAGACTGAATTCATACATTATTAATGAAATTCGAGGATGACTTTAGTGGGATTTATGGTAGTGTACATACCCCGACAGCTAGAGATTGCATTATTTGTGTACCCTGATTAAGCATATAGACCTCCAACTCAACATCCGGTTGTAAGCACTGCTTACGTGTCAAATATAATTTGATTTGATCCGATGTTTCATCGACACTTATGAACACAAGTTCGACTGTAAACGACAATCCTAATAAGAGGTTCAACGAACATTGTTACGATATATGGTGCCTTGCATATTACTTATTTTAAAAATATTCCTTACCAATTTAAAATATGAAATAGTATTGCAATTTTTAACGAAATGGATTCGTAGTCACTAATCTGCATCAGAAATTATTTCTAATGTAATCAGTTGGATAAAAGAATTTACGAAAAAAAATTTTTTTCTTTTTTTCCCAGCAATACTGATTTTTTTATCAGGACAGTAATTATTAAAGATGCTTAATATATGCTTAATATCATTTACAGTTTTGTTCGTCGTGACAATCATACGTTTTTAATCATCAGCAATAATTTTGATAATTTTAAACCTATTTCAATATTATATATACTTGTTTGTTAATTTACTTCAATTTTATACATCGGACGTTATGCACACTTATTGTGATATTATTCTTTTACTTTTTTTTGATTTCAAATCACAATTTAAATATCTAATTATTGACGAACATTTCATCATTGACATGATTTTTTCAATTTTTTGAACTTTGAGAACAACGAGAAATTTTCGCATTCGGTTAACTAATCGCTTGACGAGCAATTTCCGTATCTCTGTTTTAACATTCATTTGTTTTTCTCAAAAATCACTATATAGTTATAATTTTTTGCGTAATAATATTTTTATATCTGAAGACAGCTTAATATGAAGCCGAAGCCTGTAGTAGGCCTATAATATTGTCAATAAGGTTTCATTATTGTTTAATTGTATTATTGTTAGTTTTTAAAATAGATATATTACATAATTTTTTATTTTGTTATTCTTTGACTCTTATATGCCCTATATTTATATATTTTTGTATTTTGAATATTGAGAGTACTGTCTCATATATTGCTTATAATATTTTAATCATTTATGATAAAATATTATACTTTTGTTAAATTCAGTTGAAATTTTCAGATCAAAACTTTAATTTTAGATTGTGTCCTTTAATTTATAGCAATTTCACGCAATGTGTCTTTCGTATTAGCAGCGGCTAGTGCAGTATTTTACGACAAATACGTCTGCATTAGTGTTGGCTTGTGCGATTCATGTGCAATACGCGCGTATCATGGTCACCGAGAAATTACAAACCGCGAGCGAAGTCAGTCTGGATTAGAACCGCCATGGATTACTGCACGCTCATCCACCAGAATAAACTTGAAGTTTGCATAATACTTGGCTTTCGTGCTTCATACAGCGCACTGTTCTTATCATGCCGCTCTCAATCCGTCCAATTTAACGCGACGGTATTAAAACGGATGGTTTCAACATTCTAATTAACACCATACAAACGTATTACATTGCAACAATATACACTAACATAATCAGCAAATTTCTCAGTCTGTCTATCACATGTGAAAATGCATATGATCACATCTACATTAAAAATGCAAGTTATTTAGTTTAGAGTTTCATAGGATATAATATTATTTTTGTTGGATTGAAACGATCTGTCAGATGAAAAATTCGAAAGACCAAAATTAATATATTATATGTAAATTTATGTCACACACAAAGAACTATCTCATCAAGTTATTTAATTGTAAATGTTCGTAAAAATAAATATGAAAAAGTGTATAAAGTTTTTGACTACGTAAAGTATATGAGGCTTTGATATATTGGTTTTGTTTAGAGCAAGGTTTAGAGCTATCGATACATAAGTATATTTCTATTTTTAATATATAAGTTAATGTTTTATTCATAACTAGTAACATGATTAAATATCTTGTATTAGTTAGTGTGTAACAATCTATATTTAGTAGCGATCTATACATTAAAAAGCATACGCAATGGAAAAAAATAGTTATATCATAAAAAATGAATAATAATAATAAGTTACCATTTATTTAAGTTATAGCAACAAAACATATATATATGATACATAAATTGACTTATACTTTGAAAATTACTCGTCTCAAGGCTATTCACATGCCTGACTTCATTCCGCGTTTAACAAACATCGAAATGCATGTTGCAAATCGCATCTGAACGAATGTATTAAGATACCTACACATGTACCATATAAGAATTTTGCAGTAAAATCAAGTATATTGGGTCATCGGAGGAGTGTAATAATTACACTTATTATTTTCAAAATCAATCTTTGAATACAAAAAATATTTGAATATTTAAAATATTTACATTTTTTTATCTCCTATATACTCGTATCTTTTTTGAGCCTTTTTACTTCTGGTTTCGTCGCCTAAGCAATGGTGTTATATTTTGTATTATTAAATAGAGATTTTGTTAAATTTTTCAAAATATTTTTATATTTTAAGATTAAATGGTACAATAACAGTAAATTGATAAAATTAATGTAGGACCGCTATGAAAAACCTACAATCAGACGTTACGTATACCACATAGCCGTCTTCATTGTAGATGTTCTCATGCTTCTTAATGGCCTCGCCAAGGTTAACAGAATTCGTTAAAAAACAATCTCTCGTTCTCTCTCTCTCTCTCTCTCTTTATCCTCTCTTCTTCGTTTCTCTTGATCTATCTACAACCGCGATCTTCAATGCTTGCATCAGCATTGCGCTTACCCACGTGTTTCTCTCTTCCTGATCAGAAGACGATGACGAGACGAGACGAGGCAAAGCATATTTAGATTTGGACCTCGTTTCAATTTATCAAACTAATTCAAATTTTCGTGTACCAGAAGAAATTATAATTAGTGGCGACCTAGACCTTTCAGCGTTAAACATATACATATTATTCGCGATTTGCATTTGATTAACACTTACTTTTTTCGCATACGGTCTCTTATCCATGACACGTGACATATTTACGCGGTAAGTGTAATGTGTATCTTGTTCACTATATTAAAACACCATTTCCCGCAGGAATAACTAGTCTGCGCAGTTATTTGAGCTTAACAAATTCACGGACTTGCGGATATATTGCATTCAATATAGTGCGGATATTCACATCATGTATATATAAGATGTTCGGTAGAAATCGTAACAACGCTTAAGGATAGATTCCTGAGATTATTACGAAAAGAAAATTCTAATATCAGAATGTGTCGAGACTTTAATAATTTTTTAATTAGTAGCACTTAAAGTTAATAAATCATACTACCTAAAGTTCACACGTTCAGATGTATTATAACAAGAAATTCAACCGCACTTAAGCGCACCGGATCAGATCTAGGTTCTACTTCCGGCTGGGATAATATTTTTCGCATTAAGTTTATTATAGATTTTTAAGATTATATTTGAAGGGATTATTAATATTGGGTTGAAGAAAAAGTTCTATTTAATTAGCTCAAAATTGTATATATATTGTACGTTTAAAAAATTAACGATTATACCATTCGATAGAGCAAAGTTTCAGTTTTAAGAATCTGATTTTTTAAATTGTGATATGGTGATTTTTAATGGAGTTACAAGCAATTAAAAATAAATATCAATAAAAAGGGCAATAAATCAAGGTAAATTACAAATACAAAAATAACAATAATACATATAAAACAGTTGAAAATTAAAAATGAAAATAATAAAGGTTCGTCCGCAATGGGTCGAACGTCACATCTTGAGCTGAGTTGGAACTTGTATTGAAATCAGTGGCAACTTCAAATTAAGATTACGATTTATCGTTAGCTTTTTTCCAGGTGTATCGGACCCTATAATTATTATTTTAATTTTTAATTTTCAATTGTTTTTTATATGTATTATTATTATTTTTGTATTTGTAATTTACCTTGGCTCGTAGCCCTTTTTATTAATATTTATTTTTATCTTAAGAGCCACTTATTTATATTGTAATTAAAATTAAAATGTTCCTTTACTTAACTAGCGAATAATAGGAACAAAAGATCGTAGGAACATTTTTTAAAAACAAATTTTTAGGAAAAATTTTAAGCTTTCACGTTAGATAGTTGAAAATTTTCTCAAATTATTTTTTGGTACATGACCTACAAAGTGAGATATTACCTATTTTTTGGGTCGAAAATCTTTCATTTGCAAGCTGTTTGTTTCATATGTGTATACATATATATATATGTTGCTTTCGTTACGCATCATTCGGATGGTATCGGATAATGACGTAGCTGATGGTATAAGTGCTCTAAATAATCAGCGAGACTTGATTCCAGACGACTATTTTGTTCTAAGTGAATATGGGAAAGGTATAAGACAAATAGGAAGAAGAGAATATGAGTTGTTAAGAAATTAGGAAATAAGAAAATAATAAGAAAATAAGAGCAAAAATATTTTGTTCTGAAAAGTACATTAGGAAATAGAGTAAAAGTTATTGAAGTATAGCATGATACAACATTAGAATCATATGCATAGATAAATCAATAGTGGAACCAACTAAAAAACATGTTTGTTATACTAAAAAATATTTCTGTTGTGTTCAATATCAATTTACATAATTAAGAAAATATAAAAATCTTGGTTATTTTTATTTTTAAGAAAATATGAATAAAATAGCGTTTGTGTGTGTGTGTGTGTGTGTGCAGGGTGTCCGGAAATGTCAAAACTTCGGGAGCGTGTAGGGAATTGATAAACTAAGAAAAAAATTCTTGTAGAGACATATTCGTTTTTACTTCGTTTTGAAGAAAATCGCAAAAAGACATAAAAATATGGTTACTTCGTTCTTGCACTGCCTTTGAAGTATTATCGTCGCTAAAATTATACACAAAAACAA
This sequence comes from Cyphomyrmex costatus, assembly GCF_001594065.2. NCBI lineage: Eukaryota > Metazoa > Arthropoda > Insecta > Hymenoptera > Formicidae > Cyphomyrmex > Cyphomyrmex costatus. The sequence continues at coordinate 443,826 of NW_017275632.1, forward strand.
TAATAATAAATCCATTTTCAGGTGAAAACTTTTTTTCAATGTTATTAAACATTATTAAGATTCAAGATGCTATGAGCATCAAAATTGTTAAATTGCTAGACAATTTAAATCGTGATATTATTGCGGTAATTTTTTAGAGTTTCGTTTCAAGACCGAAAAATTGTTCGGCGCGCAGTTTAAAAGATTACATACGTAGTATATAAATTCACACGGAATTATAATAGCACCTAAGATCCATTTCGACCGTTAAAGGTAAGAACTTTTTTTGTTTGTTTACAATTCTGTCTTTCTCCTATAAATTCGTCAGTTACTCGTCAGTACACTAAATATCGCTAAATCAGTGTTTAGCTGCAACATGAACTGTCCGTGCTAGATGCAATGCTTGCATTGCTGCAAAAGGCCAACATCTTGAACAATATCTACATTAAGCAAATGAATAAATATAACGTGAGTAAGTAATAAAAAAAAGTTTAAAAATTAAAACCGTCTTGCCTTTTTTTGCGATTTTCTCCGAAACAAAGGAAAAACAAACATATCTTTACTAAAGTCTTTTTCTTAGTTATCGATCTTCTACACGCTCCGGAAGTTTTGACATTTCGATTCCGGACACCCTGTATAATATACTTTATTACAAATCACAAAGTAAAATAATACATTATTCATTTACGTATGTACTGATAGCAGCAATATCATTAACACGTTAAATGCTTCACGAATTTCAATTAATTTTGCAACATATGTCACGTTACAGAAGTAAAGCTATTTTGCAAACATTACCTCATTACCTCGTTTAATTGGCTCTTTAATGATGACTCATATATCTCCGTAAATTTTGGTTGGTCATATTTTATACGTTATTTATTACATCATAATGTTGGGTCACTGATAACCTCTGTAGCATTTAGAATTTCGAACCTTGTCTTATGTTCAATCGCTATCTATTCTATTACAGAATATCCTTATATGCAGAAGCAACTACGTTGTCTTACGCTTTATGACTTACATCTTTTTCCGCTTGAAACATCGAAGTATGAAAATCGTAGCTGCGAGTCTCCTCGAAATTTGGCACCGACGAGGGGGATTGTTGGGACAAGCACGTGATCTCCGCGATATCGATGAGAAACGTTCCGGGTTGGTATCGGAGAGCCGGTAGTCCGTCTCGTCACTACGGTGCCACGTGCGCACATCAACATGCACAGATTTTCACCAGTCTCCGACTGCACCGGACGTTTCAGTCGGAAACGCGTATCCGCCGCCTAGTCCGTTTTCTCAGGCACTTGCACGCGCACTTGTTCCTCATTTGTTGAACACTTCCAACACCATGCGCCACCCTCGCAACCACCGTCACTGCCACCGATTTGACGAGTCACCAGAAACACGACAACTTACATGTTTACCAAAGCGCGAGTCCTTTATTATTTTTGTTTTTTATATTAATTACATATCGAACGAGAGAACGTAAAAATATTGTATTATTTAAAGGGAACGCGAAGTTGTATTAGAAGCTAGATATTTAGAAGATAATTACGCTGGGCGTGTAGACTCTGTCGAGATCTGTAAATAATCTATAAATAATTTTTTTTTCCAGACGGCTTAAACGATCTCATCTAGACGGAAAGGCAGTGGAACGAGTATTGGACATACGCTCGAGGTATACCGATATAAGTAGGTTATCTTTTGTCCCAATAATAATAGCGATAGCTCATCTATTATGCCACCTGCTCTCGACTTTTCGGTTTCTTCACGTCACAAAAAGATAACGGTTGTGTTGCTGGTTCGCTCGATCGCTTTTTTCCTCGTTTCTTTGCGAAGTACCTTGCGTAATGCGTAAGAGTTATCACCAATCGTGATTCTGTGGAAAACTTTGTCGTCGAAGATTCGTCAACAACTTTTCTTCATGTCAATCTGATTTTTATTTCGTAAAAATACTGTTTATCATTACTTTTCGATCAGTGATCATTGTCTGTATGAGTTCTATGGGAGAGATAAAAATTCTCACAATCTGGAAACACGAGAGCATCTTAGATCGATCAATGCGGAATGCAGAACCGATTCGTCGGGCATGCACTCGATTGCTTCATATCAAATCAATATCGAGTTCGTGCAGATAACTTAATTCATTACATTGATGTTATCTCTGACTATCATCACATGACGAGTTTCCTCTGTGGATCAATAATACTGCATGATCATTTAGTATGATTCTGCGATCGCTGTCATTTGTTTGAGGACAGTTAATCTTCTTTTATTCGAACTGTTTGTAAATCTCTCTTAATGCTCTTCGCAAGATTTCAATTTTCCTAGCATTTTCTGCATTCGAATATAACAAAATACTGATAACGAAAATTTGCCGAGGTTCGTAAGTTGTTCTTTTTTTCTTTCTTCTTGCGATTACATTTATAGGGCACGCGTATTATGTGTAGATCGTCTTCCGCTGTCAGTATATAAGTATATACATGCGTGATTATTCGATTGCGTATGTGCGTAGATCAAAATGGCAGTCGCAAATCGAACGGTGATTCGATAACATAATCACCCTTTTATTTAAGTACGCGACTCATTTAACAGGAAGTCACATACTTCAGCACAGTTACCGAACTGCTCGTCTAATAGAGAAAATTTTTGAAATCGTTTTCTTAAATACCACGTAAATAATCAAACTGGTCATTAAGCATGGCTCGGTTTCACAACAGTCGTATTTTGATGTCAAAATAATCGATGTCTTTTGCTTTTTCATATAAATGCGAATTGGCCGCGATCGATAGATCAGTTCTGTTTGTTTTTCCTTGGAAAAATGGCAGTGGCTCATTAAATTCGGAAGCGGCAGTATTTTGTGTCACGAGTAAAGTGTTGATGTTCGTCACCGTGGTCCCTTCCGGTCTCTTCTTTCGTTGGACTCGCGCGTTGTTTCGGGGACATGCGGCCCGTCGCGCATGCCCGACCCGGAAAGGATCCGCGTGTGACTTTGGCCGTGGTCGTCGAGCTTGTTCGTCGATGCGGGGAGAAGAAATCACGGCGGCGCGGCGGGCAAGGCAAGAGCTTTCGATCGGCGCGCTTAGGTTCGCTGTTAATTGGCAGTGTTTCCGTTTCGAGATCAGAGTAGTGGTGGATCGGCCTATAGCGCTGGTCACATTTTTGGCGTGCGTCTGAACGACATCATCCGCCGTTGATTTAACGATGGGTTATTATAGTCCACGATCTAAGTGCACATGATGGCGTAGCGTTCTTCGAGCGGCTCGAGATTCACGTAAATGGTTAAACGAAAGAGAAAGATGACGCAGCAGACTTAAGGGACGAAGAAAGGCAGAACCGCGGCGTTGAATATTCTTGCTCGATGGCACTTCCGGTTCGAGAGTTCGCGTATAACTTTCTCTCCTGAGCGTCGCGAGTATTTTCCTGCCAAGACTCGCGGCGACCCCGATCGATTAGCTCTCTCAATTTATCTTAAAACGAAGGTCCAAAATCTGGTTGCGACAACGATGATTTCCGATTCGTCAATCAATTGTCGACGGATTTCGCTCGTCGCGTAATCGACATTATTCGTGCATGGACCAGCGTTTTCGCGCGGGATCCTCTCCGCATTTAATAATAATCGGCCTCGTTAGAGATTAGAATACCGCGGGACGACGATCGCGTGTCGGGGGCAACGTCCGCAGCCGACAATTCTAGAAACGTCCGAGTCGATTTCTCGCGCTATCACCGCCTCTCCTCTCTCTCTCCAGCATCAGCGATTTAAACGCTTTTCCTTGCCCCAGGCAACCCACGCTGGTCCAGGTCGTGGAACCAGGCACCACCCCCTACTTGGCCGAATTGACGCGCGATACTCCGTGACCTCCGTGGAAGAAGTGGAACAGGAGATTTGGCCGGGTCGGTGTGCGAACGTCACACTCGGCGGATGGCGCGCCGAAACCGAGCGGCAGATTGTCGTAGGTCACACACGCACACACGCACGCGTTTGCCTCTCGCGGGACCGCGAGTCGCTTCCGGTTCCTCTCTCTCTCTCTCTCTCTCTCTCTTTCTTTTTCTTCCTTTTCCTCTCGATGCACGTGTCACGTGGGAATTCACACGGCGGGATCGAGCGTGCGCATGCCGCGGGAAGGGATGAGGGGGTCGCGGATCGAAATTTCACGCGGTCGGTACCAATTGTTGTCACGTTGTCCGCACGCACCACTGGATTTACCACCTGGATCGCGGGGTCCAGATACGCGAGCCTTCTCCAGTTTCTTCGGTACGATCCGACAGTCGCGCGCGTCTTCTTCGTCCTCGTCGCCGTCGAGCCGCGTGCATACGTCGCCGCGAGGACGACGTCGTCTGTACGCGTGTGCGCCGCGTGTGCGTGTCCGCGCGTGTACGCGCGCGAGCATGAAACGTTTGTCACCGCCGTCGTGCCGAGAGGAGGTGTAAAACCGTCGAGTATGTGTCGAGCTTCGAGTTGGCTTCGACAAAGTAGGGCGACGACTGGGACAGCGGCCACGGGCACCGGCGCTGCCTCGCTCGCGCTCACCGACGACGAGCGAGAACCCGCGGCGCGCCGTGCGGTGGAGGAGCCATGGAAGTGGAAGAGAGAACCCTCCTCGTAAAACGGCAGCAACCGCGCTGCGCTCTACGTTCTCCAGTAGGGGAACTTCTGACGCCGCGCCGCGCCGCGCCGCGCCGCGCCACGCCGCGCCCCCGCTGTAACAAACCACACGCCGCGCCGCCATCCACATCCGAGCCGAGCCGCGTTCGCATTGCAACTCTCTATCACGCTATTCATGCACGTCAGACGGAAAAGAGCGTCACGATGCGCTGCACTTGGGCGAGAAGAAACAATCACGACATAAATGTCTAATACACATTATCTTTCGTCACAGATATGTATGTTTTAGAGCATAAGTGTATTTACACTTCTAATTTAATATCAACAGGTATGTTCAGGTACGAACCAACGGTTGAGTGCACGATGCTTGCTGCTATTGGTATATTCTTCTTCAAGGTTTATCATGGATCTAATCACAGTCACCACAATTATCATGGGTCTACTTCAAATAATTATTGAGCATTTCTTCAATCGTTGTATTCACTCAACTAATATCACTGAATATACGATGATCAAATATGGAATATTTCTTGTACCGTTAATTGTATAAGAATATTCTATGCAATATTCAGTTTTTTCAAAATTTTTAAATTAACAATAAGTTATTAAAGGGTTATTCACATTAAATGTTTTGTGAAGCCACAGATTCTTTTAGTAATTCATTGAGATTTTCTGGAGAAACTTGTGATATTTACAATTTCAGCTCCATCTCATAAAATATTATGTTTCAACTTTCGCTACCTTCCCCCTTCGCAGACAATGCTCCATTTTCGTGGTCAGCTGACTGGCGCTCGTACTCAATTATAGAACCGTCCGATAAGACTGCGAGATATTTCGGACATCTCTCACAAATCGACCGTAAGAAATTATAAAGATAAACACAATCTATTATTTGATTTAAAAGTTAATTATATTAAATAGACGTAATTTTGTAAATCGAATGCGTTTTTCTACTGTAGCATGTGCAATCGAGGAATACAATTAGATCATATAATCTTGCCCGTCACTCTTTTATCGAACATCAAGACTAAAAGAATAATTGAATAAACGATTATCTCTTTCTCTAACTGGAAAATGTTATAATATATACCTAAACTGATCATTGATCATTTTTTTTTATTTAGTAATAATTATCTTAATAGTAGCTTTTACACATATGCATTTGAATTTACATCAATCCTTCTTAATAAATTATGGCAATCTATTTTCAAATAAATTTAGAATAACAACATAACATTTATCTATTAGGTCAAAAGTTTTTGCAGATATTTTGTAATTTTTTTTATTACAATAAGAAAATCAGTACATTATATATTAATCGAAATATTTTTCATCGTTTCCCATGATTTTTTTCCATCTTTCCGACAGCATAGAAATACGTCGAAAAAAGGAATCATCCATTGAGACGATCCATTGATCGACACATTTCGGTATATCCTCGGCATTTGGGAAACGCTCACTAGATAAGCCGTGTTGCATCAATCTAAATAGATAATAATCAAAAGGAGCAATGTCGGGTGAGTAAGCTGGATGCGGGAGAACATTCCATTCCAACTCTAACAATGCTTGCTTGGTCTCTTTAGCAATATGTGGCCCGGAATTGCCAGTTCGGATAATTCATGGGGCACCCACTTTCCATACTTCTGGATTTTTCCCATTCCATTTAAACGGCGAACAGTTGTTAAATGATCAACTCCCATAGTTGTGTTACAAGTTCACGAGTCGATCTTCATTAAGTACTGCTTGCAATTCGTCCTCTTCCACAGGACGTCCGAAGCATTCTTTATCACTGATATTGAAATCATCGTTTTTAAATCGTTTAAATCAATTTGCACACGTTCTAATGGCTAATAACATTTTCACCATATGTGTCACAAATAATTCTGTGTACATCAGCAGCATTTTCTTTTAGTGAAAACAAAACAAAAGGCAATGGCGAATATGCCTAATAACGATTTAAAAAAGCGGCTATTATTTCTATTGTATAAAAAATAGTGGACATCATTTTATTTAATGTATTTAAATACGTAATTCGTGATATTAAAATTTTATTCGATATTTTGACGCCAATAATTCCGTGCGTGAAATACAATTCTGTATGCATGACCATATTCCATCTATCGTCAATAAAACTTTTAATATCGCATTTTTATATCTTTCACGTAAGTCGTTACTGTTTATTAAAGAACTTTCGATTGAGATTTTAATTTTATAAAAGACTGTTCTGCCGCGCGTACAGCATTTCTCGAACTCATTTATTTTGCAACGAACAAGTTTATAGTAATAATATTTTAATAATTATATAAAACAAAATGAATTTTTAAGATTATTAAAATTAATCTTAATTAATATATTTTTATGCTGTTTTATTATTTACATATTAACAATAGAACAGGAAATAAATTATGTTTAGGGCGTTTGGGAAGTATACATAAATGCTTTTTTGCGTCCCTTCGATTTGTGCCTAAAATTTCTTTGCTGATTCATCTTTCGTTCTTTCCTGTCAACGAGCATAAAGGATTCGTTTAAAAAATGGATTTAGCCGTTGTGTTCGAAAGAGAAAGTCACATGCTCGTGCAGAGTAATGTACCCATGACAACTGTTCTGCATTATTCTTGTTATTCTTTTACGGTCTAGGCCACGATGTTTGATAACCGAAAAACTTTCACCGTTCGAATTACATTTTGCTCGTGGCCACGATCGTCGTATGATTTTCTCGTGGCACGTGTCTCCATACACAACGTCTCTTGATCTTGATCTTTCCGATCAACGCGTTGCGCAAGAGCCATTGAAATTATATTTACTCGTCGCTCAAAAACAATCCATCGAGATCTCACCTCCGGATATTGTGCATGCGCATTTCGGACATGCTTTGCGCAGTGTAATGATCCACTTGCAGTCATCTTTATGATACGAAGTCATGGTTTAAAATAGAACTGGTCGACATAGAATAACGTGTATGAAACGCGAAACACGTGCATAGAGCTTATAGATATGTCGTTGTAATGATGACAATATTTCATTTTATGAATATTTCCCTAAGAATAAACAATTTCTTTAAACTGGCATAACGTATCTAGTAAAAACTTATTAACATATTAGAAATATATATGTCATAATATATAAAATCTATTTAAAATTTATTCAAAAATAGACTGATAAATCGAAAATTTATTTAACCGCAGAAAAATTAATTTAAACATTAAAAATTTACGCCGCTATATCAATCCGGTCATGATAAAAATGACACATTAATGCATCTTACATTTGCGTAACTTCTTAGAGGCTTAGAATATTCATAGCAATGTGAAAATTGAATTGTAAAAATCTTTCATTAATTTGATATTTCAATAAACATTGAGAAATTCTTTGTAAATGTAATTATAAAAATTAAATTATTAAAAGACTAATTATTCTCCTAGTTTCAAATATAAATATTTTAAAAAGATAATATTGAAGCTCTCTCTGTTAACTTTTGCAAATATATAGATTAAGCATAGTTTTTTAAGTACAATTTCATATATCATAATTGTATAGCAGTTTTAATGAGTACGCTACCTGAAGAATAATTTCTTAGAAATAGTATCGAGATACCTACATCTTGATCTTGTATAACGAAATTCCATAATGGCATTGATACTATACATCAAAATAAATAACGCCGTGAATATACTATGATAAATCCGTGTTCAATTGCTTAAACGTTAACATATAACGAAGATGCGATCTAAAAATATCTCATTACTAATATCTCACAACTAATGATATAATAAATAAGTTAATCGCGTAAAAGAAAAGCGATTATTATCGGATGTTTAATTTCACGAACTCGGCTACGCCATAGGAAAGAAAGAAGAAATAATCCACGCGACAGTACAGATTCGTCATCGGTCGGAACAAGATTTACGATCAAACATTCTTTTTTTCTCAAGGACTCGCGCAAGTGGCGTATGTGTAATCTCCTGCGAAATGAAATCGAGTCTTTGCCTTCGCGTCTTCCACAGTTCTGCCGATAGGTCCTGCTACGAAAGACAGACCTGCTAGGATAACTCTTTCGAGCCACTGCAAGAATCCTAGGTGACGCTACCCTGATCTCAAAAAATACTAAGCACTTTTCTTTTACTTTTTCGCTCTATAATCGCCATAATTACGTTCGTCCGTAGATAAGTCTATCGAGGCGATTGTTACATGGATGGGATACAGGCAAAAATTTATTTTCACATCTTTTTTGCATGCCGCAAGTATCTTGTTTCTCTTTGCTTTTTTGTATGAAGGTATCATTATGTAGTTGACCAGTTTTTTTTATGAATAACTGATCAATTTTGAGATTATTTAATAACACGTTTGGAAGATAATTTTATCTACAAGGTGGTGCAAATGTCATATCATTTAATTATCTAATTTTTAGACTTTGATAATTTTGTACAGGCTCTGTATTAATTTGATTAGAAATAGTGCGTTATAAATAAAATAATATCATATGCGCTATACCTTGTATATCTATAATGTTTCCAAAGCATATCAATTGGAAAAATAATTTGTTTTGACAGTTATAAGTTATAACTTATAACTTTAATATTAAGTCATATTTTTTTTCTTCATATTATTATAGTATTTTATATGTATTACATATTATCATTTAAAAATATCATATTTATAATTAAGTTACACATTGTATTTATAATTAATTTAGCAATTAACCTGATTATTTTTATTCTTATATTTTCTGCATTTTTATAAACATTTTTACTTCAAATTATTAATTGCTTCATAAAAAATTGTTTTATTGTCTGTACATAAAAATAATTTTATTTAAGAGATCGCGCTGGTGTTTACAATTCTAATCACAATCATAGCGGAATGTTAAATGGGCGAAAAGTGTGCGATCCTACCTAATTGATGACCTTTCAGTGCGCCATTATTGGTAATAGAGCCTCGGGTTTATCTTAATTTCTTCGTCGTTCCGGCATATACTCGGGTCAACTATTGTTCATCATCTTGCAGAGAAACAGTCTATTTCCGGTGTTAGATACTTTTATTGTTATTGAGTATTACTAACGCCTATCATTGTTGTCGTTTCGTTCCGAGAAGACATACCGTTCTTCTCTCTTCATCATAGGAAGTGTGTCAGTCATTCAGTTCCGCTATTAGTGGTAACACTTGTGTTAGGCGGGAGAAAGTACAAATTATGTGCTCTTAAAATCCTTAACGAACCTCTTTTTCGCCCTCATTAAACAACCGCGATGGTACATATAATCGCGGACATTGTCTCGAGATTACGTTCGGGATTATTCAACTTTCCTCTTTTAATTGTTATAGCTACTGTACAAAATCTGATTGTAGTGTGACTATATCATAAAACAGTGTGGACTATACTGGATTATACCAGGAATAGTGCGCAATTTGATCTCGATTATAAGAAGAAAAGAATTAGAATCTAAACAAACTTACGTATCAGAATTTTTATTAATTAAGAATTATTTTTATTAACTTTAACAAATTAATAAGAATGTTAATTTTATAAAAAGACATCAAAGTGCTATAACTTAAACTAAATTCAATTTTAATGTAATAAATAAATTAATTGATTTAATTTAAATTAATGCAGAAGTTAGTGCAGAATATAAGATTTGTATGTTTTAACAATGCCGTCAACGCAATAAATTTCGGATGAATTTATCGACTGTCGTCGCGTGATCACATCACCATAAGAATATTGATGATAGTGGAAGTAGAAGAAAGTTCGCCCGATCAGACTGAAAAGGTTCGTCCCATCAGACCATGCGACACTCGTTTCGTGAGAAAACAGAGTTTCGCTATATACGGGCGTTTCACTCTCGACGAGCCGCTTGGATAACGGGCCTCTCCACTCGCAGCGGCGATGGCGGAGGTACCACAGCGAGAAAGAAGGGAAAGTAGTTCTGTAAGTCAGTGGGGCTTGCGGTACCCCGCACACGAACATCCAACGGTTGTTAAAGCGACGGACTCGGGCCTGCCGCGATCGACCGACTAATCCATCGTTGTGTACAACGGTAATCTGGACAAACCACTTTTTCGAACGTACTTTCAACAATCGAAAATTTTGTTTCTTTTTTTTATCACTTTCTGGCGTAATTTTTATCTAAATCACGCCTGTTTTTATTAATGTAGATTAAATTCAACTTACTCTTTATCCTTTTCTAATTCTGTAAACAAAAAAAGATGAAGAGTTTATGACGATTATATTTATTACTTTCACTAAAATAAAGACTAATTTCAATAAAAATATTCGCGTTTTGAAGAATTGCGAGAGAATATACACGAATATTAGAGACTTGCTCGGCTGTTTGAATGAATAGAAAAAAATGGATCAGTAAAAAATTTATTAAAATTTGTCCAATGAAACAATTTTATTCTCATAATGATTTAGGTTTTACAAAAGAGGATGAAAATATAAGTTATCCAGCTATTATTAGAATTTATTGTAATAATGAATATGTACATTGAAACAATCTACCATGGATCCAATTATTAGAAAATTCTTTATGTATTCATAATATTTATTTAAAAGTTCGTTGTATCAATGAATTTCAAATCAATAAATGTCATTTACTACGAATAAGATTTTCTTCAGTGTTTAAATCGAAGCTTTCTCGAACGATTGAAAATAAATAATTTTCTCCGAGAGTAAAGTTAAACAGGTATAATTATTAGATGAGTGATATGATACATTTGTCTCCCAACTCTTGTCACACGCAATTGACATATAATGTCACGCGCAAAGAATAAAAATTTCATAATCGTATATAAATACTGACTTGTTGGTTGATATTGTTCATCATCTGTAACCATTATTTAAACTGATATTTTAAACATCAAAAGTTAGTTGAATCATGATTAAAATTAAGCATATTGGTGGAAACGGACATAAATCTGCGTATAAATTATAAATATTATAAAAGCTTGTTGATTATATTATAGTATTCTAGTAATCTAAATTTTATAGAATACTAAAAGCTTTTTTTGTAATTTGCAACTATTATTAGACTATATTATTTCGAAAATGACGCACACAGATTTTATTCGTATATTGGATTGGAGAAAAAGTTCTGCGATTTTTGTTAGCTCATAATTATATATACCTATACAATATCTTTGTCAAAAATAAACAAAATTGAAATTTAAAAAAACGTTTTAAAGCTTGAAATTTCTATTTACAAAAAAGAGGTTTTCATAATTTTTCAGTTTATGTGAATTTGGTAATTTTTATATAGAAAACTGCAAGCTCTGAAAAAAAGCGAAATTTTTCACTTTGTGGGTCTGTCATGTATCAGAAAAAAATTTGCGAAAATTTTCGATTATTTAACGTAAAAGAGTCCAAATTATTTTTTAAATCGCACATATACACTGAGAAAAAAAATAGTTTACTCAACTAAATTGGCGGTCACGGGCTATCAAGCAAATATCTTGTTAGTCGAAATATTAATGTATTTGAGTCAAATACGCAGTAGTACATTGAACAATAACTTATATTTCGACAGGACATATCTTTGAATTAACAAAATATTTGCTTTACAGCCCGTGACCGCCAATTTAGTTGAGTCAACTACTTTTTTTTCTCAGTGTAACACAAGAATCTTGATCTATGATATAATAAGATTTAATAAATATTTCTAATAATTAATAATCAATAACAATAAAAAATTTATTTCTAATATTCAGTGTTACATACGTTATATATGAAAATACATAATTCTAAATAGGTTTTGATTAGAACGCAATATGTTTGTTTACTTATGAGTGTAGCTGTATATTCGTTCGTACAAAGATTACGCGTATATGTAATTAGATAATCAGGCAACGGGACTAAGGAAGGCGTGAGAAAATGCATATCGACCGTCGCATGTGCATTTTCAAAGACTACTTTTCTAAGGCAAACAAAGTGCACAAAGCAATCGTCGTTATTGAAATGTTTCAATTGAATTTACAGAAACATATATAATTTATAGTTTTCCGTAACACATGATTGAGGCGAGACAGCCGGGTTAGCTTTATAATCAAAATAGAATTTGAGGCGTTGAAAATTGAATAAGTATCTCGAATGAACATTCGTAATAATGAAAATAAAATATTCGTAATAATTAATTGTTTTCTTCGAGAAATACTTAATTACGTTTTCATACGTATTTTTTAATTACGTATTCTTACGAGTTATCAAAGTTGAAATCAATTATCGAAGTCGAAGGTATTGGCAATATCATGTTGTTTTGTATTATACTAATCGATAGGTTAAAATTGAATGACTATATCGGTAATATGTATAACGGATACCGCTTGTTATACGTTTAACGACGTTTATAGAAGCATACACGCACGTTACATGATACTGAAACTATGAAATAATTACTGTAACTCGACAAAATGCGAACGCGAGGAAAACGAAACTGCACGTCATGTGACGTGAAGTTGTCGGTAGAAGAAATCGGTGCTTCCGTCTGTTCAGATTCTGCCTTTCACGCAGCCGGACAGAGAGACAATTATTTCAAGATTATCATACGTAACCAATGCGATATGTCAGCAACATGTCGGATTAGAAGTTATCGACGCGGAGTTAGAACCTGTTTACGTATGAAACTCGTCGCTCGTAGTAAGTCAAAGTTATACATTCGTGATATTGCGAAATACATTAGAGTACACGTATGCACTTGTGCATATGCAAGTTGCTATTTAAATAAAGAAAGTACATCTCTTTTCAGATTTATTTATATTAAGAAACTTTTTTCATAAATTAAGTGTATAACAATAATAATACAATGCTATAATATATTTTACATAGTTAACACTAGTAAACAGCCACAAAACAAAAAGTGGTCCCTACCCAATTGTCCGATATAAATATTTTCTAGATCAAGAATCTTTGATATTAATCCGTTTTAATCGTTTTATTCTTTCGTCATGCTGTGATACTTTTTCCTGATCTGACGATTTTTAATTCAGTAACAGAAATGCGAATGTGTGATATGAATATATTGTGAGTTGTATTAAAAGTTTAATATAAATATGAAAAAATAATAAAATTTGATACAATAAAAATGTTATTTGTAAAAAAGAAAATACCACAAACGATATTACTTAATAATAGATATAATAAAAGTTTAGTGCAAAAATGAAAAAATAATACTAAAATTAAAAGAACAAAGTTTTTATTTATTAAAACAAGAAAGAAATATTGTGTAAAAATATTATTAAAAAATTGAAATTTTATTTATTTAATCACATTGTCATATTTAAAATCTCATAAAATCTTTAAAAAATATATATAATCTATTTTCTATTTAAATAAAGATTCAATTATTTAGGCAAATTATTTAATGTACCTATATGTAAATCTAAGATTTGATCAATTGATATTATTTGTGAGCAACGGTAATAATTGCTGTAATAATTTTGATTAATAATGTATTCATATATTTAGACAAAGATAACCTGCATTCAATTAGAATTGATAATAGCATTGTATTAATTTTAATCGACTAATTATCAATGAAAATACTAGGGTTTCCGCATTAAAAATGTAAAACCCGAGTCACCCAAAATTTTGCGCTAATGTTTCTTATCGGCATCAACAGTTAACGCTTACTTAATCAATAATCATGACTCGATGTATGTACAAAGCATTCGATCGCAACGATTAGTGCGAGAAAAACATTAAAAAATAGAAACAATATTAAATATTAAATCTCATAGAATCGTACATGTGAGAACACAACCAATAAGAAATAGAAACGAAAAGCCTACAACAATCGAAACTGGATCTTTGTTGCTTAAATAATTCAATATGAATTATTAAAAAATATATTATTTGATCAGTTATGTTATTCAAATAAATTGTGATTTAAATGAAAATTGTTCAATTTATAAATAAGCATCTATTTATAAACAATAACTGCCTAAGCATTTATAATATTTATTTTCATATTTTATGAATTTTAAATCGCTTACATGATTACTTATAAGATAAAATTGAGTATGTAATTTAAATTAAAAACGCATTTTCAAGGATATTTACTAATATATGTGTGAACGAACGTGTAAGCGAATAGAATATGTACGTACGTATGTATTTGTAAAAGTATATGCATGTACAAATATAATACGAACATGCAAATAATAGGAAACCTGGCGCACGGCGGTTTCATTGCCAGGCAGCAATAAGCGTAGGCTGTTCATCATTGCTATTGTACCTTGCACGTTAGAGAAATCGCTTGCTTCGGCTAACTTACAATTAATCTTAGACCGTATAGATATAAAAATACCGTCGACAGACGCGAGAAAATAAGTGTGAGAAGCAGAGAGACAAATAGGTAAATCGTGTCTCTCAAAGTTTAAAAACGGACAAACGTAGCTACTTAGAGTTTTAAATACAAAATTGTGTTTACCGAGGAAATTTCTAAGTCGCGAAAAACGCTATCTGTCATCCGCTCTTGCAAAACAAATAGTACTAAGTGATTCCAAAATCTTCTAGATAAATTATGAAGATATGATTGCACACAAATAAAGTTTTTATATTTTATAAAATATGAACAAAAATTCCTGTAAATTACGTTTTTAATTAATATTTTATAATTTAAGATTAAATTATTAAATGACGCGAGTGAGATATACAAAATAATACAGCTCATCGAGGTCGTATCATTGGCACAAGCAATATTATGCTGCCAAATGGATCACGATGTCAACACCAATTTTGCATTCCATTGCTGAAACAACGTTTACCTCTTCTAATTTTATGTCTTCATTGTAAATCGCGAATTAAGCGTGAAGCGGCATTCAAACATGACACTTGCGTAAACGTTTACGAGACGAAAAAGTAAAAAGCAAAATTTTCTCGTAAAGTAAATTCATTTGATTTACGTGGAAAATTTATTCTCATTTTTTAAATCTCATATTATAAATATGTATTGGCTTAAAAAAAAATTGAAGAACACTGAGAAACATATAGCCATGAAAAATAAATTATTAGTTCTATAATGTAAGTAAATATAGTTTGACCCTTTTCTAAATTACATTCAATGTCAATAATTAAATTTTATCTGTAAAATTGTTTCAATAAAAATAAAGATGAGATGACTCCTTCTAATAACCTTGAGTTTGATATACTTGTATATTACATCGAACATTACTCCTTAAAAAGTCATTAACAAAATAAGTTTAAAAAATAACGTCTTATGTCTGCTACAAATATATTAAAAACTACCTTATATCCTCTCTTGCTTATGTAATAATAATTTTTTACGCGAAGCGAAGTTTAACCTATCTCACTCCTGCGTCTGACTTTCTGCGTGAAACGAAGTCCACTTCTCCCTTCTGCGTAGGGACATCTGACTTTCCACACGAAACGACATTCATCTCATCTTCCTCCTCCCTCTTATCTAGGTATGTCTAATTTTCTACACAAAGCGAGATCCACGCATCATCTCCCTTCTATCTAGAGTCGTCCGATTATATACGCGAAGCAAGGTCCACCCTATTTCAACTCCTGCTTAAAAGCGTCTGACTTTCTACGTAAAGCGAGATCCATCCTACCTCCTACCTGGCTAGGGACGTTTGATTTTCTATGTAAAGCAAAAATACCCTGGATAAGGCAACCCAAATTTTCGACACACTTTACCAAAAAATTACTTTAATAACTTTTTAACGAGTAACGATCGATGGTTAAATCTTTTTCAAAGCTATTTAGGGTCATGACCTTGACAACATATGTCAAAATCAAGATTAGGGCAGAGTCTCCTTATAATTCTCACTTTTATTTTTGTTTCTTATACTAGAAAAAAAGTATATAAAAGCAAAACTATTTAGTTAAGATATTTTTTTAAAGTAATCAAATTTTATTTTTATAACAAAAAATTTAATTGCGCTTTTGCAAAATAATTTAATTCGCATAAAAATATACCTAATTTATTCGGTACTTTTTAACAAAAACATTTTTGTGTATGTTTCAACTAAGTTTCAATTGTAACAGCAAAATTTTGATTCGTAGAACATTTTTTAATTGTAGAATTAGCTTTTTAATTGAAATATACCTACAGATTAGAATGATCTTGAAATTAATACATACTCGTTTTTTTTAATATTTCGAGAGAGAAAGAGAGAAAATAGGATTATATTTATTCTCTATATAAATTATGTTAAAATTAATATATATATTGTTATGCCTATATTGAGTGTTTTGCGCGTGCCTTGCCGATACCCGTGACATATGAAAGAAACACGTCGCTGGGACGACGAGCCACTCAGCTATTTAACTAGCCTATTAGATTTTGAGGTTGAATCGTCTCTGTGTTCCCCTAGGACATGCTTGATCCTCCGGAGCTGTGATCTTATATACATATATTTGCTGTATTCTGTTCTTTAATAAATCAGTTTCTTATTCATCTTCTTAAAACGTGTATTCCGCGGCTCGGAAGTGTACGTACGCGTATGCGAACGCGACCCAACGAGACGATCGTAACAATATTATATATAACTTTTATTCTCTCGGTTATTTAAATATTTAGAGAATAGGATTATGCATCAATTATATTTTATGATTATTTTTATAGTGATATTTTATATGATCGTGAAAATATGTATTTCTTGATCGCAGACAAAAAGTATTGTGGTATCTTATATTATATAATGAAGAGAAATATATATAGTACATTTATAATATAAATGTAAATATAATTGCCAAGATTTCAATAAATTGTGATTTTGTGATTAAGTAAATTATATAATACATATTAAAATTATCAAATTAATAATCATAATTGTCAAAAAATCATTATCGCATATTGAAAATTCATAATTTTGGAACTTTATTTCTACTATTTCATAAATAAATAATTAGATAGAAGATAAATTATTGTAAAATGCAAAAGATTAAAATTATATATACTGATTTGTCTGGTTTGAATTTAATCTTTTACTTACTATCTAAATCAAGTTAAAATTCATTTAGTTCTTACGTTTAACATCGAGGGATGCCATTTACATATCTGTCTCTTTGTTTCTCATATTTTTGACTAATGGTTCCATAGAATCATGATGCGGATACAGCTTTATGAGATGGTTTTCTTTCCTTCAATTTACAATTTGACTAAGAGAGAACATTAACTTATTGACTTTATATTTTATAATTATTGTTTTAAATTGTTATATTTATATTTAATGTTTTGTATATATTATTGAGACTGAAGAGGACTACAGTAAGAGTCGAAACGTTTCGCTTTAAATTTTAAATTTTAAATTGTGAAATTATTATAATAAAGTTTGTCAACTGTTTTACATCGTCTGCTTGTTTATAATACCGAAATTTAATATCTTAATTTATCGTTTTTCATATTTGTTTTTTTATGTTTTTAAGTGATATTTCTACATTTACTCGTAAGTCTAAGCCCAATTAAATTACATGCTAAAATACACGTACATTGTTTTTGACAAGTAATTTTTACAGGAGAGCAAGTTAAAATTAACGAATGAGCGCTCTGATCTATGTGGCACTCAAGACCGGCACGCACTCCTCGTTTGCTTGTATTTAATCCTTGAATAGTATTTATAAGCAATATTTTAAGATACTAATATGGCTTTGTTATGATTAATTTATGATTGCTTAAGTCTTAAGGCAGTCTTAAATTATAAAAATGAATACTGGAGTATGATCTTTTTCCGTATTGTATTAAAATACCGTAACTTAAATATTTTACCTTATTTTTAATCATTGTTTCAAAATAAATCTATTTTTTGGCATTTAAGGGTTACGTATTTATATACCATAATTACTAAACTGTTACTTAAGTTCAGTGATACTATTTAACTATATGTTATGCAATTGTGTAATATTTAAAATAATAAAACGTTCAATAAAGTTTATCAAAAATATTATTTATGTTTGTTTTTATTTTCAGATATATCTATGAAATTGGATAATTTTTTTATTCATTTATTTATTATTATATAAAAAAAATTAAGTATAATTTATTCTGCTACCTTTTCATTTTTTAAGCAGTACAATACAAGATCGTGATCTAGTATTCATATAGATTATAGTTGATTCTTATAATTTAAGACTGTCTTAAGTACAGAGTTAAACAGTCATAACAAAGCCGTATTATAATAGTATCTTAAAATATTACTTATGAATACTAGTCAAGAATTAGGTACAAGCAAAAAGGAGTGCACGCCTGCCTTGAATGCCACATAAATCAGAGTGCATTTGATAACTTTAAACTGCAAAAACTACTTGTCAGATACAATTTTGCAAAAAGAAAAAGTTGTTCCTTTTAGCATAAAGTATCACGTCTTGTACTTTGCGGGCACGAATTTTGAAACACTCTGTATAACTGAAATAACCATATATTATTAGAAAAAATTTAAACAATTGTAAGTTATTTTAATATAAAAAATCAATGTTCCTTTGAATTATTAACCAAAATTTATAACAAAATATCATATCTCAAGCATATTAGGAAATATTTCCAACTAAAAATGTGTTGAAACAGAAACTAGAATGTAAGTAATACATTACTTAAAAAAAAAGAAAGTGAATGTAATAATATTGTATATTACAAACGAGAATAATTATCACATTGATGTCGATTTGTGAATACAAAGATATTTGTGGAGGACGTACAACATATGGAATATATTTCCTTTGCTTATTATCATTCGAGAGACCGAGAATTTCGAGTGTTAACTTAACCTTTCTCTTTACCACTATTTTCCTATTCCTAAATCAAGTGTGGCGAAAGAGAGAAAGGGGAATATCTGAAATCATTAAGCTGCGTTACTAGTAGTGGGACACTTTATTCCTAGACAGAGAGTTTATTTTCTTCGGACCGGAAAGCATTCAATCAATGAAAACTGATGCTACGATTTTCTGGACTAGACAGCCATTGTTTGTGTATCGCGAATACTTTACCTGTATACTATAAGATTTAATTTAAATATTATAATATATTCCTTGCTTCATAAGCTTTATTACAAAGATTTTATCAAAATTCGCACCAAGATATCTTTAATATAATCACATTATTGTTTAAAAAGACATCAGTTTTAATTATTTGAATTTTTTATTTTAAATTCATCTTGATAAATAGTTCTATTCTTTGAATATTAACAAATAACGAGTATATTAATTTCAAGATAAAATTATAATTTGTGACTGTGCATTTTGATTATATAATTAATAGATACATAAAGAAACAAATTTTATAAATAGAAATTAATAACTGATATTGAATTTAATTATAATTTAGAAAAGTAAAACTATATTACAATATACTCATTTGTACAACTAATAATTTATTTCTCATAAAATATATAATTTTTCTTTAAAACTATCTAGTAGTTCTTATTTTAAGACTATTTTAAATAATTACTCTCTTAAGACGCGCTAATTCTGTCATTAGTTTATAACATCTTAAGATTTTATTTGAGATAGCTTTAAATAAGAGTTGAATATGAATACCGGTCTGAGTCTGATTAACGTACCATACTGAAATAAAATTATCTTAAAATTATAGATAAGATATACAATAGAATGTATTATATATAATCAGATAGATATTTTTATTCCTGTACATTAAGTAAATTTTACGCTGTATCGCGATGGGGTTGAACGACCTCTTTAAGCATGTGTTTAGCACGGTTGAACGACCTCGGCGGTGGCGGCGGTGGCGGCGGTGATAGTGGTGGTGGTGGTGGTGGTGGTGGCGGTGGTGGTGGTGGTGGTGATGGTGGTGGTGGTCGCGACTTGCGGCTTGATTTTTTAAACAATGGGGAAAGTCTTGCGAAAGCAACCTGCGTCGGTAAGGCGAATAATATATCGTGACGGAAGCGAATTGTGCGCGTTCGTACACAGAATAGAGGATAAGTCGAAGGAGAATCCTTTCGTTTTCGCAGCGTGTATGGCAGTCTACTCCAGTGACTTATATACATATGTGTACAGTTCTCATACGCACATTAAGGCCTTTCACCGCGCTCACGACGAAATTGTGTTTTAGCGGAGTGTGCCTCGTCGCGTTACGAAATCGAGTCCTCGACGCCTTCGGCCGGAATTTGGCCGAGGGAAGGTCAAGGGCTGACTGACTGGCCGGCCGGCCGCCTGGCGAACAGCTTTCACCAGAAACTTCCAATCTATTAATCGCTTAGATAGGATAGAAAAAACTTATCAAGGGGTATTAATATTATTTATAAGCGTTTATCCAACAAGTGTAGTGATGACAATTTTTTATCTTTCAAAAAATTTATGGCTCGAATATATCATGATTGTTTTACACTATATGCAATAATTATTATAAAAATTTATACTAAACGGAGACGTTTATTGTGGTGACGATTGGCGTTGATCAGGTGATATTCTTGAACGATTAATACAGACAATGTATTTCTTTTCTATATTCTCTCATATTCCTATATTTGATTATTCATTACAATAATATCGCATTGATCGCTTGTAATGGCGAACACAAATCGCAATTGCTGGTCAACGAGCGTTTAATATTCACAAATAACGATAAAACCATTGCATTCTGATGCTTTGCGTTCATGGTTGCATATCAGAGCAGTAATTAGAATGCAAGAAAATTTCGAAACTGAAACTGAACCGCCTTGAAAAAGGTTTCCTTCTAACGTATAATTCATGCATTCAGAGATTCAAGGTTGAACTCGAGAATTCATTCCTCAGATCAACAAATTACGTCCATAATTAATATCATTTAGTTCTTCTTATTTCTTTTAAAATAAATTTATTTATTACACATGATTTACGATAATTTCTATATTACTACAAAAATCACGTCATCTTAGAAATGTAAAGGAGAAATCTAAAGGTTTTCTTAGGAACAGTATTTCCAATGTTTAAAAATGATCGTGTTTTAAATATAAAA
Source organism: Cyphomyrmex costatus (assembly GCF_001594065.2). Classification (NCBI taxonomy): domain Eukaryota; kingdom Metazoa; phylum Arthropoda; class Insecta; order Hymenoptera; family Formicidae; genus Cyphomyrmex; species Cyphomyrmex costatus. Next base: position 465,312 of record NW_017275632.1, read on the forward strand.
ATGGATTACATGGTCTCAAATGGAATAGGATTGATATCGTATAAAAAAATTTAAGTTCAAAGCAGTGGAGTGTAAAAAAAAAAGTATAAACGATGAAAAAAAAAGATTTAAAAACTTCTTGACAATGCAATTACAAATAACTTTTCCTTTTATTAATCCAGCAATACTATTGCATTACGAATGTGTATTAAGATATCAAATAAGAGTTGTGACACTCGATCAAAAGTTATAGTTGAGAAAAAAGCACGTATAATAAGTTTATGATAACTTTACTGAAGTATTATACTTCGTACTTTTCATTGCTCACGGTCAAACACAGAGGAGGAAGAATGGAAAAGCCTTTTAGAGACTGATTGTTAATTCACATTTCAACGCAATGTAGTTTCGCTTCCCTTTTTTTTTCTCTCATCCATTTTGCATCTTATACTAGTTCGGCCAAGACCCATTCATTCACGCTTATTGTCTCCGTTTCTTTGAATGAGACTGGGCCGTGTGCCGCGCCGGTGCATCCACGAGAAACGATTGTTTCTACATTCGTTCGTTCGCATGATATCTGTGTACCGCACTCGGTGACTAATACAGACGCATTTGCGCGTAAATACGCGTCAAGCGAGCGTGTCGATTCCTACGTGCAAACTATGCTCGTAGGATCGATTGCGTAAATGTAGGAAGCGCCGATGCATTCACCTTTTAAACGCGAGGCAGCCTTGTCCCAACAGTGGTTCTCAATCAGCCGGTCTGTTTCGTGTGAACAGACTTGGATGCTTGGGTGTATAACGTAAGAAAACTAGCAAAGATATTAATTACAATTCCTTGGTTAACTTAATAATGCTTTTTCTTTATAAAAATCGAGAATATCGAGAATTTCCGATTTCATAAAATTATTTATTTTTGTAAATAAGTTAAAATCTTATAATAATTTAAATTGAGAGAGATTCTTAAGAAAACTATTTTAGAGAATCAAATCAATTTTAAAGTACTCAATTTTGTAAATTGCTCTACTAAATTTTAATTTATTTATCCTAAAAGTCAATTATTTTTAGTCATTATTAAAAAATTTTAGATACTTTCACGAACGAAGAAAGTTTCAAAACTGCCAAAGATAGTGATAAAAATATTCAATTATGGAGCCTTTTATATTGTTGCAATATAATATTATTTATATTATTTATATTGTATATAAATATATAATATTATTTATATTGTTACTATATAATATTGTTTTCTACATTGTATAGAGAAAACATTAAATCGGTGTAATAAAAAATTCAAATAAAAAATAAATGTATATGTGATACTCTTATATATATACGTTGATGTTCTTATACACACGTATTAACGAATGCATCGCGTAAACTCCTGAAGCATGTTCAAGTTGAAGATACAAAGAACGTTACTGCTGTTGAGAACTTGCGAATCGCGAGGTCGGTAACTTTCTCTTCGTATCTTCGTTGTCGGCCGATATATCGCATATCATGAACATCATGCAGATAATAATCATGCTGCCGTTTATGAGTCAACCGCCGTCAATGCGCTGATGATGAAGCGAGCATCAGCGCTACGTCATCTCATCTCGGCAGATTAGGCTTTCCGTCACCGTAAAGACACAGCAGTAATAAAATGATTGTGACAATTGTTTCGAATTTTTATGAATTTCTTAGGTTCGTTTAAATCTACGTTATATATATATATATATATATTTGCACGTACGAATGATAATAACTGTTTAGCAATAATGTTATAATAATAATAATAACTGATAGCTATTTATTAATAAACAGTAATTTTAATAATAACTCTAAAGTTTGTTATTATTTGAGTTCTGATTATTCTGTAATTAACATTTTCACATTGTACAATTTTCATGTTTATATAAAATTGTATTAATAGTAAGTTCGAATTTTTTTCCGGCTATTTATAACATCATGCAATATTGTATTTATCATTTTACTCAGGTTTTACCTCTTTATTAAAGTAATTTTCAATTTTAATCAATTTTTAAAAAAGTATAGATAAATTAAATAAAAACTTATTGTGTCAGGCTAGAAAATAATAAATATCTGAGAAACGTTAGAATAGGGTTTATTATTCTTAATATGTAGATATCTTACAAAAAAATTATTTTATTTTATTTATTTATTTTAACGCAAATTGCAACAAGTAGGTAACAAGTATTTCATATCATACCAATACTGATTATTATTATTAATTGTTTGTATAGATTATTTATTTTATCAAATAATTTATAAAATTTTTGTAATTTTAATAATTTATAAAACTTAAATTGACAATCGTTATTATATAATTTTTTGTATTTTGCTCCACCTCTAATAATAAATCATTAATAATAACAAATTACCTTGATCGATATGTATAATTTGCGTAATTATTGCGCATGTAATTCGTTAACGTTTTTATCTTGACAATCATATGTATAATAATAAGTCCTGATAAATGAAACGCAGAAGTCACTGCTCGTCACTTATCTTGCATAAGCTTTAAAATCACTATACCCCTTTTATTCTACGCCATTGTTTTCCTTCCTTCCCCACTTGCCATTCCTACCCTACCGTTACCCCTCTCGCACGAAATAGGAGAGGAAGAACTCATCCTTCGTTGGAGGGGCAGTAGTGACGTCATTGAGATAGGGGTGGAAGCGGTGGCGGGATGAGGGACGGAATGGCGGTGGAAGAGATGGTAGGGTGGTCGGTAGGGGTTGCCGGGTAATGCCGGGTGATGGCAATAGGGTGAATGACCGACCTAGACTCGAAGTCAGGGGTGTGCAATGTATGAAACTACCCGTAATAGCAACGCTCCTTCAAAGTGATCTACAAGGGTAGGCTTTACATTCTCTCTTCTTTCACTTCGCCCTGTGCTCTCTTCTCAGTGCTATGTATATCTTTATGTGTATGTGTTCGTTACGTGGGAAAGATCGAGCATAAGTCGTAACTCATAAGGGTTGTAACTACACGATGAACGCAAGAGAGTGTGCTGAAAACATTTTTTTGTAACATTGAACACATGTCGAAGTTTTTGATGTTAAAGAGCAAGCGAATAAAGATGCGAATTTTGTCCATGTGTCAACATGAAACTCCATTTTTACTGAATATCTTATACAAGCTGAGCCTGCGTGAAAATTTTATTACGTCTTCTAAACGAAGTTTAATTATTCATTATAATCATTAAGCAATACTGATTCTTTAATAACTTTATACAATTTTTTTTTACAATTAAAACATCTAAAAAAATTATATAAATTACACAAAGTTTTACAATATTTACATATTTTCTTATCTTTATATTATATAGAACGTACGTTGTTCAAAACCTCAATTCATATTTTTATACATATGCAAACGTTTAGTTATATAACTATTCTGGCTGACAATTTATGGGATGAATCGACATTTTTGATTACGTGGATACATCTCCTTCGATATCGAAATTTCATGCGACGAACCTAGAACTGCGTGCGTTTCTCGGAGGTTAAAAGATCATCGATGCAGATTCGCGTTTCTAACTGCACCGATGACTTCGTGTCCTAGAAAGATAAAGGCCGTTCCCCGACCAGTAAAGCTGCTGGTGGCTTTATAAACCCGAGCGCGGGGTGAGTTTCTCGAGTGCACAGCACGGGGTAACACGATCGATAGATGACCAAAAATAGGATGCACATACACTCAACGAAGTTCTTCATGCCAGCACTCCTCTCTCGGAGGTCAATCATTTGAATTTTGCCGTCGAAAATTTTCTGGTTTTAAGTTTTCGTGTGTTTAATTTAATTGACTTTTATTAATTCTGAATTATTTAATTCAATCAGACTGGAGAATGGGCTTACATTTAAAATGTACAAATTAAATAAGATTAATGAACATAAAGTTATCTATCAACTGAAAAAATTATTATCGTAAAATTGAATGAAAAATATTTTCTCATGAATTTATTAGTTGGTTATATGTATAAACTGACGTGTTCAATTTACGTGTTTCAATAAAGATACTTTTTAATATAATAATGTCATGTAAGATTTTTATAGATTTCTTCAGATTTTCGTAAATATAAAAAATATAGTTTGCACAAATAAAAAATGTAGAAATTAAAATGATAAGAAATTTTCTATTAATTATAAGTAAATATAGTAATTAGTTTTTGTGTATTAACGATATTAAAATAAAACACCCAAAGAAAAGTATTCAATTCAAAGAAATGTTTCTTTGATATACAGTTAAAGAAAAAAATTTTCTTTGATACGAACGTCATTCTTTTGATTTAAACATCACTTTTTGAAAAATCAAATAAATTTCTTAATTTAATTTCAAAAAATGTTAAAATCGAAGAAACTTTTTCTTTAATTGTATACTTAGCAAAAAAATATTTCTTTGAATAAAAAAAAATCTTTCTCTAGGTGTAAATCGATAATAATTATATTTATTTCAATTTTTACAAATATTTATAATAATTCTTTCTTCATGAATGAAATACAAAGAAGTGTAAAGATACGTTACGCGAAAAATTATATTTAAATTTAAAAAATCGTTTTTTTCGTTGATTTTTTGAAGTTAAAATAATTTTAAGTAAAAAATAAATATTTAATTTTTCAAAAAATATGACGTTCAATTCAAAGAAACTTTTCTTTAACCGTATAACGATACACAAATTTCTTTAATTTAATCAAATTTTTTTTTAATCAAAGAAACTTTTCTGGATGTATAGCTAAAATAGAGGTGTGCATAGATCTAGAACGTTAACAAGTTTGTGAATATCCGCATATAGAAGTACTTTGCCAAATAAAAAATTCGCGAAATTTCCGCGGAAAAAACTTTTCGTCTTGTGAAATAATAAATTACTAAATTTATCCTCGTAGAAAGGATCTTCGTTCACATTTTAGGTTGTTGCATGCATAAGGGTTAGGCTATTCTCCGTGGCGTTGCGTTACTGCCACACCACGTGGCTCGTATTGATCTTCGGCGAGCACGATGGAAGAGAGAGAGAGAGAGAGAGAGAGAGAGAGAGAGAGAGAAAGAGAGAGAGAGAGAGAGAGAGAGAGAGAGCGAGAGAGAGAGAGAGAGTTGGCGAGAAAGGGGAGTCTAGGGGTTGCTCAATGTGTTCTCTCTATCGAAGCTTCCCTCTCTCGCTTTCTCTCTTTCGCCCCTTTTCGTTTCCCTCTCCTCTTTTTAATGCTCTCTCTCTTTCTCAACCATTCTACATCCCTCTCTCTCGTCGCAGAGGGTAGCAGCCTAGTGCCCCTGCCTTCGGTCATTCACCCTTCGTATACACTCGATACCGATTCCCACTATCTTCGTCCATTCGCTCGTCTCACAAGAGCTCTCTCTCTCTCTCTCTCTCTCTCTCTCTCTCTCTCTCTC
>NW_017275632.1:470782-522226 GCF_001594065.2 Cyphomyrmex costatus
CTCTCTCTCTCTTCCTCTATCTCTCTCTGTTGGGATCTATTCTTTTTTCCCTGCTTTCGTTCAATTGTGAAATTACCGATTTTCGTAATTGTACTTGACCCTTCGAATATTATATGTAAAAAATTAAAGAACAGACGCGTTTAAACAATAATGAAAGGAAGCGACACCATTAGAAACGTTTCCGAACTGTCAGAATAACTTTTAAATCGAGCTGTGACAAAAAAATTTAAACAAGCTATGAACGTAAAATGCACGCATATTCATTTTTATTATACGTATATTATCGTATAACCAGACATTATTATTGTGCAACTATATTTATTAAGATACTAATAATTGCGAAATTATGAATAACAATTAAAAAATATTAATATAAGAAAAGCATGATTTACGACCAATTGTTAGTCTTAATTTGTAACTTTTATTTTGGATTTAAATTAAGAAAATTTATCTTATAATTTAATTGTAGAAAGTAAGAAAAATTTGCACATTTACTAAATTTTTAATGTCAATTTGTAATATATATTAATTGTAATCTCGGTTTAATTTCTCTTCTTCTAATTTTTAAAACTAGAGACAGATAAAATATGTAAATTAAATCGAAAAAGTTAATTAACATTGATAGAAACAAAACATAAGAAAATTATTGTATCAGAAAATATAATTTCCTAAATATTCTTGTATTACGCATTTGAGGCTTTCACGGGTATTTTCTTTAATTATATTAGAAGGTTTACGGGTTATCGCCGTATCTTCCTTCATTATTGATTCTTGTATTATTAACAAATAATTCAACAGCTAAAATTGTAACTGCATCAGATTGAAAATATAACATGTTCGGAATGACAGGTACTACACTTGATGAAATAGGATTTTGCTTTACTTACAATCGTCTCGACAGCATTGACACGCAAAGGCAAAGATCATAAATCTAAAGTTGTGCGAATTGAAACATTGATCTCATGGATTACGTATGGTAGGCTTACCTGAAACATAAAGAGAGAAAAATGTGTCAAAACAAATAAGAAAGGGAATTCTACTTCTTCGAAAGCGCGCGCGTTTCAAAATTAGAAAGTAACTTTTTCATACGACACGCTCCTTTCTGCGATCTCACTTCGCGAAAGGTTAAGATCATAAGAGGCCAAGAATCAAGATATTAAGACAGCACGATACAATACGCACGTGCGTGTCCTCGTTCAACGTATATCGTGCCACTGTAAAATATCGTAATATCGCGATAATTTTAATCATCAAACACACACACACACACACACACACTATCCGAATTATTAATCTTATCTTTCATCATCATTTTTTGTTGTTCCTCTTTTTTCGGGAAAAACTGGTCTGATACATCATTAAAAATATAAAAAAAGTATCTTGTTCTAAATTAAAGCATGTTTAAACACAATATTTTACGAAATTATTTTTACCTTAAATTAAAATTCTCAATAAATAATTAAATTTAAAAATATATAAGAATCTGTAAGAATTAATAAATATTAATCTACTATAATGCATTGAGATTAAAAATTTTATATAATTACAATTTAAAATATCTTATAAAATAAAGTTCAATAAAATATTTTAAACAACGAAGAATTAACACAGCATTGACACCATCTGATTGACAATAAGATTCAATAATGAAATAAGATAAATATTTGCTTTTTAAAATAAATGTCGAATGTAAAAAATTGAATACAAGATTTCTGTTTCATAGGATTTTGAATGCTTTTTATCAAACACAGCAATGAAAATATTGTCATTCCAGTAAAATTCAAAGATGCATTTTGTATTATGTGATGACAAATGCGCTCGCAAAATTGTAATCGATCGGTCGCGTTGCTGTTACTTCGGCCATACTATTTCCCTTTATCAGCCAGCGTGAGTGCCACCTAAGTGCATTCGATTCCGCGTTGTATCGGTGAAACTGAACCATTCTCTATTCGTTGGTCGCTACTTAAAGGGAGAGTCACCCTCGGAAGAGCAGGAGGTTAAAACGTTTCGTAGCACCCTTCTCTATGGCGAAGTATCGCAAATTCATGACGAAAAATCAAGAAAACAATGGATAGGAAGGAAAACGTGAATATGAAGGTTTACTAAGCGTTTATGGAAATATATGAAAACGTTTAAAGAACAATAAAAGGTCTAAAAAAGGCATAAATAAGTATTCGCATTTATAGATTTAAAAAAATAAAATATATTCTTCTAAAATAAATTAATATACGTTAAACGTTATTTTATTTTTCTAAATACATTTAATGCTTTTATTACTAAAAATGAATAATAATATGTGTTAGGATTTTAATGAATTAGTATCAAATGGACTTGATCGATAAGAAATAATATTGACGTAAATTTGCTATAAGGAAGAAACTTGCAAGCATTATATAACTTTCAATCGAATTTTCACGGTACAATACTAAAAGTTGTTTATATCACCAAGATAATTTGAGGATTAACTATACCGACTATTAATTAGATGCCGATGAACATTATCAGATAGCGAAAAGGTTATTCTGAAAAGTGTTCTGATTTATAGATTTTCTCGAAAGAAAGGGCGTTCCTCTCCCGATAAATCAATCAAGGTCTTTGACCTTCGAAGAAGATGTTTTTGTCACTGTAAAGGTATATGACAAAAATAAAATCAAAATGATACGAAAGATTGATTACTATTTGTGATTTTGTGCTTCTGATTAGAGTCTATTTTATCTAGAATATATCGATAAACGTATTAATTTGTGTAATTAAGATAGTCGGTCTGAAGAGGATGTTAAATGGTTAATAAATTCAATATTTCTTTGCTCGAGAGAATATTGGCATTATTTTAATCACTTGGAAATAATTACATAAATAAATAATCAAATTTCATAATCTTAACTTTGTGAATTCTCTAAGGTTTACACAAACAGCAATTTTATAGTGAAATAAAGATTTTATTAATTGAAAAATAAATAAATATAATATATAGGATATAATATGTTATATGTGTATATATTATATTTTCTGTCTCAACATACTATCTCAAACACATTACGTTAATACTGCACTGTTTTTAAAATGTCAAATTATGCTCGATTTTAGTTATTTTTAATTATTTCTACAGGTCACCACTGCTGCTGCTACTCTATGTGTCGTTAATTTGATTAAAATAATGAAGTTGGACAAAGAAACTAAAAAAAAATTTAGATTAGTTATTTACTGAGTGTATACGTTAATATGTTTACTTTGAAACTAATTAGATTAAAAAGTGGATTGATTTACATTTTGACACACATGGAAGTTAAAAATAATAAAATGTTATTAATTCAATTCAAGAGATTGAATTACGCTCAATTGTTCCTTTGATATCTAACAGTGTATATTTATATTCACTGTGTAAATATCAACATTTATGGTCTCTTCCTATTCATTCTCTGCATTACATGATATACATTCCTTTATATAATTTTTTATAATCAATGTCAAATATGCCAGAATAAAATATAAAGATCTCGTAATTATTGATTTTTTTTAAAAATAATTCTGTGTTGATACTTTTACATGTAAAGAGTAATCATCAGAGGAATTATTATATAAAAAAATAATATAATTACACTTAAAAAATGGCAACAGTCTTAAAAGATGACTTAAAAAATTTTTTTGTTTATAATATTTAGTCTTTTGAAACAAACGACTTTTCCCTTTTATATTTTGTCATTATCATTATCATCAAGAAAATAATAGAGCTATTTTATATTCTCAAGTTAGAAGAAACATCTTTTGTATAACGCATTAATATTCTGTTCAAATGTGTCTTTTGGTTTTTCAATAACAAATTTACTCGCTGATTGCGCCTTTAATTATCTCCGCAAGGAAATATTACAAATTTTTGTTGCGATCCTAGATATTAAGAGTAACCCCGCAATTTAGGCCACGCCTAGCCTACTTTCAATGCGGAGGTCATTCACCCTCAGCCGAGAGGGTGTATTCTCGCCATCTGGTGTGTTCGGTTGCTTTCCGCTGGACGGCTCTGCACCTGCGCGTGCAAAACGCCCCACGTGGTCGCACGCCACGTGGTGGTCGACGGAACAAAAGCAGCACTCCGTCAAGCATTTCGATGTAATCGACAAGGGTGGTGGTCGCACCACGCTGGAAAAAGGCAGTCTTCGTCGAGGGGATAAGTATCGACCAAGGGCAAGGACAAGGGCATGCGTATATGACGCACAGGATTCTAGAAAGATAAACCGAAGCCCATCAAAACCGCCTCCTTCTTGTTATCATTCTTTCTTTAGATTTTTTTTCAAGTAAACCTGCTTTCTTTTGTTATTCGCGAAATGATCATTTATGCCAAATATTCTGAAGTTGTGGAACAAATATAAAGTAATTTTTGGACACGTCGCTATTGTGTAGAATATAATTTAAAAAAATGTCAACAAAGTTCATTAATTAATAGACAATGCCAAAACGCTTAAGATACTATTTTTGGAATTCTTGTTTTTTTTTATTTCACATTTAGCTGTGTTTTGATATTAAATTTATGTTGATATCTTATTTAAGGATTTGAACAAGTGTAAAAGAATATTTTGGAATATAAATTTTATATTCAGAGAGAGAGAGAGAGAGAGAGAGAGAGAGAGTGGATGAAAATTTTCGTTTCCTCTAATTTATTATTGAAATATGCCCATTAAAAAATACTTAAAAGAAAGTTATATGAATATTACTTTTATCAATCAATATTATTTTATATCAAGTGTATCATATTACTATCATTTTTGATCTTATTAATTTTTGATATCAATGTGATTCTTAAATACAAAGATTAACCCTTGTGTGCGCAACCGAGTACCCGGATACTCACCACGGACTGTTCACGGTACATTTTTGCATGTAAGTGGATTGAAAATTAAAATTTCGCTTGGGACGTCTGGATCGTCGTTATTTAACTCAATTTTTAGCAAATGGTGCAGTTAGAAATTTTTAAGAATCTTTGTAAAGAAGTTAGTAAAGTTGGTTGCGTACACAAGGGTTAATTTATTGAGTTTTTAATACACTTTTATATTTATATAATTATGCTTAAACCAAAATTCTATTAAAATTTCTTAATATATAATATCATAATCTTTATAAATTTATTTAAAATTAACTAATCTCTTCTGAAATATAATTTATTAAGTATTAATTTTTTAATTAGTTAGTTCGAAATTAAGAATACTTTTATATTATTATTTTTACAAAATCAATTGCGGATTAGCTTGAAATTATATTCAGCGAGAAAAATATTCGACGTTTTTATAATTTTACACGAGTTTCTTCCAACGAAAGTGAAATGGAAATGGTTGACATTTCCAGAAAATCATGCATCACTAGACGCGAACACGGAAATTGATGTCCCCTTTCTACACCACTTCCGGCGGGTAGAGGGGAGAGGGTGGTGTTCGCACGCGCAAGAGGCTTATGCGCACGTTTAAATTGGCTCGGCACCGTTTTGGACAGCCCTGACTATTCGTATCGAGCGGCAATGCCAAGGGCAAGGGCGCCCTTCCCCCACCTTTCCGACGACCCTGTTCAGACACCCCCTTCGCCTCTGCTCGTTCTCCTCCTCTTCCGTTTGATACGCACGTATACATGTGCATGAACGGCATATACGCGACTCACAAGAGCTGTTCATTGCGCGTAGAGATGCGTATTTACGCAATGACTATTGTTTCTACGGAACATTTTTCAAAAACTTTCTAAAGAAACCTAAGAATTTAATCTGCGCGCGGGCGCGTTCTGGGAAATTAAGAAAGTTTTAGGCAAAATTCGATGAGGCAAAATATGCTGTCTTATTTTGAGAAAAATATAAATTCATTTAATTTCTGCGCAACGCAAATTTTGGTGGAAATATTTTATAGTAAACGATTCCGCTATTACCCCATTTGAGAGAGATTATGTTTTCTCTATAACTATTCTACTATTTAAGGAGATCCTAGAGTCATCCATTTTACCGACTAAATGCAATAATTTTTGTATAACAATTGTTTTTCTTCTTTTTTACAAATTCAAAAACCCTTTTCTAGGATTAAAATATATACGCATTAATTACGTGTCTGTGACGTAAACTTTATGCCGAGAACGAAAAAGATTTTTTTAATTGAGATTTTTTACCCACTTTTTAGTTCAATATAGTATCAAAGCAGGACCGAGTAAAAGATTTTTGGGGTCCTAAGTTTTTATAAAGTTCATATTGAAAAAACCTTAAAGAGAGAGAGAGAGAGAGAGAGAGTTTAGAAAATATAAGAGAAAACAGAGAATAATTAAAATTATATTTATTTATTTATTATTATAAGGATAGCTAAATGTAAAATTTATAAATAAATATATATATATTATCCTATGTTATATTAAGAGACACGATAGTGTTTTGGCGCTAAGATAAGCGTAGTGTATCTTCGATGCTATGCGTTAATAATTAAATTTATTTTTCAGTTTTTACTGAAATCGGTATTTTTATCGCTATCGCTATTCTTTCCTTCGTATTATTCCTTCTGATGTTTAAAACTTCGGAGCTCTCATTAACATTAGGGACCTGATGCGATGCATGCTGTAAAACCCTCCTTTGCACGGCCCTGCATCAAAGTTGTCAATATTATAACAACATTTGCTCGATATAAAAACTTTGCAGTCTGTACTTTATAAAATTGTGATCCATAGATTATTATATTGATTATAGTAATTTATACGAAGAAACAACGTGGAGTTCTTATTGTTAGATTTACAAAGACGCTATTGCTCTAATATCTACGAAAATTGATGTAGTGATACATAAAAATATGTCATTATGTCGCATTTATCGGTAAAACAGCGATCTTGTCGGGAGAAGTTCACTTTAGGATCTCTTTAAATAATTATAACATACGAGTATATAACACAATCCTTATATCCAATTGTTTTATACAGTGCACGAAACGAACGTACGTTTTAACATCTATACTATTTACAAGAATCAATCTTCCTAATTGTTTTGTCGGAAGATTTTCGGAAGAATTCTCTTGCTTATGGCAAGGTATTATTTAAACGAAGTAATTCGCCATTTTGTATTTGCAGTGCCTGTAACTGGTTGAAGTCATGCAATAAACATAGCACATGTTAAGATACATTTTTTTTGTTACAGTTTAAACGTTTTCAGTATGAGTTAAATAAGAAGCATGTAAGCCTGCCACTGAATATTTTTGCTATCATTTATTATATATTTATCATTTATTATATAAAAAATTATATAAAATATTTCCGACAATTTTTTGGTCATCTTCAGTCTAATTAATTATTTTCTGTACATTAATATCATCTGTAGTTAAGTATTTTTTACGATAGGTAATTATTTATAGCCTTTATTTACATATATATCTATTTTTTAACTTTTACTTTCTTTAACTTTAATTATTAATTTCTATATAAGTTGCAGTAGTACACACGACCTGTTTTACACATTTGTAAGATTTAAAACAAAATATCGAACACACATCTGAAATTAATAATTATCCTTATGATTATAATTTTATATTTACACCTTTGGTAGATAGAATACAATTTATTTTATAGAGTCCTTATATGTTATTTAGTCCTTGTATTATACAATTATCATTTTTATTTTATAGATAAATATGCTTTAAATTCGGAATAGAAATTTTCGAGGTGGAAATGCGGAAAAATCGACGAAAAAGGGACGAGAGAGAGTTGGAGTTGGAACGATGCAACCAGCGACGGCAGTAGAGACGGCATTAGAGAGAAGGTGAATTTAATCGAGTACGACAACAAGGAAAGGAGTTTGCTGGTGGTGAAGAGGGAAAGGAGAGGAGAGCTTCTCGCCGCGACGGAGAAAGCCGCGTTCGGCCTCGCGGGGTTAACGTACTCTCGACGTTATACCGCGACTAACGATGATGTTTCTCTACCGTTACGTAAACGCAGCAGCAGCCGCCTTGCCGCGTTCTGCATTCTGTCAGGATTGAAAAGCCCGCTTTTGTATAATAAGTTTAGTGTTGCGCTGGACCGATCGATTTATTTACCCGGCTATAGGGATAATGTTAAGTGTAATGTAATTTTAGAGATGCTATAACTTATATTCTATTATTTTCAATCTATGAACAACTGTTATATACCACGATATAAATGTACAACATATAGAAAACGATTGTATAAATTTGTTCAGGCATACACTACGAGAAAAACGATTGCAATTACTACTGCAATTTAATACTTAGTACACACGATTAGTCATTCATACCCTGCACATTTCTTTTCTTCAAAAAACCAGGAGCATCAAGTTTATTATTATTACACACTGAAAAAAATGTTAGTTATTAAATATTTTGAAACTGAATTTTATTAAATATTTGTTTGAATAGTATTATATAAATGAGAAATATAATATTTACTAAATATAAATATATATTTATTTAATTCAAGTATAACTTTTTTACGTTAAATTCAGTAAATTTTTTTCAGCGTAACAAGTAATTATTTTACTATTCAGTTATTGTCACAAATGTTAAACAATTTTTTTAAGTGTAAACTATATCTACATAAGTATGTCTAACAAAGTGTGTTAAAAAATTAACGATAAAAGACAAAACATCAAATAATATAAGATCAAATGATTCAGTCGATTCTAAGATAATCCTGGTGAGAAGAATTAAAACAGCAAAGTAAGACGCGCAAAAATTAGACTTTATAGCGATCGAGTCTCTTTGACGAGCAACCAGTAACGCGTCTTACGTGATCGCGCGAGTGTATGTCTGGTACGCTCGGATTAGCAATAGCCGGACTGGAAGCAGTACATACAAGCTATTGCTTCTTCAAAGCAATCTTTATTCTCGGATAGCAATACCTGGCGATAGTCGCAGATATAATTATTAATAGAATCACCGGGTGGTGAGATTTTGACCAAGAAACTGCTAGCCAAAACACGCGTTATTCTGCATTACGACCCCGGTCTATTGCTTCAAGTAAGATGAGCAGTAGACAAGGAAGACGCGCGTAAATTGTAACATGGTTAGTCTATTCGAGGATATCCAGTGATTAATGGCACTATATTGAATCGCGCTATAGATTCAGGTTGATATCAGAATCTCTTTGATGTAATAATAACAACTACCGTGACATATTAAGAAGAAATTAATTTCCGTTAATAATTATATTCGATTTATTTGAAATAATCATTTTTTATATTCATCTTGAAAAATTATGATTGATAATTATATCAATCGTAAAATGTCGTCATTTGGCAACTGTTAATGCTATATTCCTTGAATGAATATATGAATTTGTCGATTTTTTACTTAACTGAAATTCAGCATATCTAAATATCGGCGAATGAAGTTTAAAACTAACGAAATCAAATAGGTAATAAGGGTTTTTTCTGTGTTAAATTACAAACTTTGATACAAATTTAATATTGGTAGAATTTTTTATTTATTAAAATATTTAAAAATTCATTAACGTTATATACAATTTTTAATTATGATATTAAATGTACTTAACAAATTTCAATTATAAATGTGCTACATATAAAAACTTAAAATTATAAAAACAAACAGAAAAAGTATCATAAGAAGAGTAATTCTCATTAATTTTATAGAAATTATCATCTTAATTGTTTCATTAATTAAAACAAAAAATATCTGTTGCCGATCGCTTACAGCAAACGTATGAAAAGCAGGAAGCAAGTTTGAGAACCGCTAGGCAAAGAGAAAGTTGCGACCGACATATTTTGCGTTCGCGCAACCGTACGATGTGTATGTCTGTGACTCGTACAGAGCCTATAAGATACATGATACGCGAAGAAGGACGAAGAAGTTGAACGCGTCGAAAAAAGGAATGAAGTGCGGCACTAATAGCTTCATTCGCTCTGGCGAATGAATCTACTCTGACCAGATCAATTAAGGTGTTACTGCAGCAGTCGTGAGTAGCTATCGATGGGAATTCCTAAGAAGTAGAAGTTTTCACCAATTTCTTCGTTCAACTTTCGACGAAAAAAAAACTATTTTCCTTATAATTAAGTCTCGTGTTATATGGATAAAAAATAATATTAATTATTTTATTATAATTTTGTATAAATAATAAGATTGGGTTGTCTATTTGCAGTCTCTAAACTTGATTCGCAAAAGTTTCTTTATACTGAAACGAAAGTGTTCTTGTATTTATAGATCTTCAATCATTTGTAATTAAAAGGATATTTAAAATGATGTCTAACATTGAACGTAATTTTAAAATCAAATTTCAAGTTAAGATTCAATATTAAAGTTACTTCGACATTAAAATTATTATTTCGTATAAATTCAATCAAAAAATATAAACATTGTCTAATTTTTTTTTAAATTAACATTGGGAAATGCTTACCCCCATCGTTATACGTCAATTAACGAATCCATAGAAAAAAGATTTTTAATATAAGTACATTTCGTATGGAATAAGTAAACTCATTGTCAAGCAAACGATGCACCGCATCGAATAGCGGTAGTTCGCATTCGCGATGTTACTTTCGCTGCCCCACTCGCTCTCGCCTCGTCATTTTCATTCAGCAGTCTCGTAAATGAGTTCCTAGAGATAGGCTCGATCGGGACAGATGATCAGATAGTCTCGTTTTTATATAAACCACATATTCGCGCGAGAGCAATTTGTTTTTCAAATCTTCATCAAGAATTTCCGTGAAACACTTTTTTCACAGCACAATGTTATAACAACATATATCTATAATATTTCTCTAAATATTGCAGCAATATTTTATTTTTGCGGGACATAGGCATATTGCTACAATATTGTAACAACGTTTTATAAAATGTTGTAAGACTACAAAGTAACATTGTTGCAACAATTACAGGACCAACGACATATAATGGCTCATTATAAATACATTCATGCACATTGGATCGAGCAAATTCTACGAGAGATTGTGCTTGATGAGAAATTCGCGAGGCGAAACAAGCAAGAAGATGCACACTTCGTTTACCGTCACTTTCGCTGCGCTTCGGAGAATCCGCTATTCCCGTTCGAGGGTCACGCGTGCGTGTCTAAGCGCGTGACGTGCATACGGGGTCGTCATTGAAGAAGTAATTCACATTGTACGTATATAGAACACAAGAACATATCGTGCACGGTCACAAAAGAAATGGCGAATGTAACAGAATTCGATGGGCATTTTCGATAAGACAATATAATGTATCATCGCTTTTTCAGTAATAATATACTGTATAGATAATTAATTATCTATGATATACATATCATAAGATTTTTTAAATTTAATTTAAAGCACCATAAAAATGGCAGTTGTTGAAATCGTTATAAAAATTTATTCTACTAACAATAAGGTAATTTCAAGTTTGATACACGCGATCGCCGATTAGTGGTTGGCGATACTAATCGCTTACCGCTTTCGCATGTTGGCGAGTCACGGCAGCAGTACGTTGTACAGGCACAAATGCAAGTGCAAGGTAGTGCAACGGCACTCCGGGAGTCCGGTAGAAGTGAGCGAAAGTTTCTTACGTCAGTCATGCAGGCACATAACGCGTGCATAATGAGCTATCGATGTATGCACCGTGATCACGCTGTCGGGTATCTCGGCTTTTTCACCTTTGGACGAACCGTTTTGCTTTCCTGAGTCGTGTATTTTAGACATTACAACACTATAGTTGCCTGTCTGGTTAGATGGACACGATCGGCGCTCACTTGGAAAATTATCGGCCGTCGACGAGGAAGCGGTCTCGAATGATCTGTTAAAATTATAAGGTTTTTTGTTTTCTGGTTAGATTTAATTTGATAATAATGTAAAAAATTGTATTTTTGTAGCTTTGGTTAATCACTAAATAATAATTATGGTAGAAATATGCGATGTTCATATTATCGTCAAATTAAGTGAAATTAAATTTAAATCACAAGAAAATGAAAAACTGGCCCTAAATAGCTTTCGCTATCTCGATACTGCCCACCGCGGCATCCCGCGTTTGCTATTGTCGTCTAGTTTTAGAAGTACGCGAGGTGTCCGATAACGGCATAATGAAATGAGATATCGGTTGCCGAGGAAGTGCCACTGGAGAGAGATTTTAAATTATGACTGGGCCGATCGAGGAAGGTGCCGCTCCGCTGCATATGAAATGAACTGGGGATCAAGATTTAGAAACAACATTTCTTTCAAGATCTAGAAACAACATTGCTTTCGTTTATGATGTAGAAAGAAAGGCTCCGTTCGATTATTATAAACGACATATAAATGACATTACCAGAATGTAGACGAAATTTATGACAAAAATGTGTATGTATGTATGACAAAATCGAAAAATATTAGAAAATTTATACACATTCTTATTTATACAGAGAGTGTCCCGAATTTAAATGACCAAACTTCGGGAATTTATAGGAAATCAATATGAACTAAGAAACAAGTTTTTTTTTTAGAGATATGCTTGCTTTTGCTTCGTTTTGGAGAAAATCGTAAAAAAAATATAATATATAGTTTTCATTTTTGTACTTATTTATTCACGTTGTCATTTGCTTAACTATTTGCAAACTATTGACCTCTCGTAGCAATGCACGCAATGCATCTTGTACGGATAGCTCGTATTGTAGCCGCAAGCACAGGTTTGGACGACGTGATACTTGCCGATCCGGCACTCTTCTGTTTGAAGATTAGCGCGCATACTCTCGCACTTCTTCAAGCATTATTGCTGAAGTCATACAGGAAAACAATATACCCAGTATTGAGAGATTGAATCGTGATTGCTGTGTATAAAATATCACTAGATCAGTGTTTGGGTGCAAAGTGCGACACACGAGCTATCCGTACTAGATGCAGTGCTTGCATTGTTGCAAAACGCTATAATAGGAATATGGGAGCATGCGACGCGAAAAAAACCTTCAGTGATCGATGGAAATTTTTTTCAATCATTCGCGTGGCAAAAAATTGTTACTTTATTAGAACTTCTTTTCAAAACATACCGTCCCCTAAATTTGCCGCCCCTAAACTAAAGTCTAGATTAGGTTCTAGTGCTAATATGGCAAGAGACCAATACTTTGAACAATATCTATGTAAGAAAGTGAATAAATAAGTATGAGAATGAATAAGTAATAGATAAATATAAAAATGAAAATAGCACTTTGTCGTTTTTCGAAATTTTTTCCAAAACAAAGCAAAAAAACGAGCATATCTATAAGAACTTTTTTTTTGTATACATGCTCCCGAAGTATGGAAGTTTGGAATCATTTAAATTCGAGATAACCTGTATATTATTTCGTAACAATAGTCAAATAGTGTACAATACAAAACACGTAACTATTCGGCATTTTTAACGCGAATGCGTGGCATAGTTATACAAGTCGATTGTGAATGGTGCTTAAAATGACCCGTAACGAAGCAACGACCCGGAAGCGATAACTGCGCGCGAGGTCGAACCCACGGTCGATAAGGAGGTCGGGCGCGTACATACAGAGCAGCGGTGAGTTTTTCCAGGGTGATATATCCGTCGTGTTTGTATGGACATCGTTTTGCATGTGCATCTGCTTTTATATATGTGTGTCGCATAATCGATGCAATCTTAGACAACGGCGATGCGTTTCCGACGTATCACGATGGTACGATAAGCTACACGAAATCTGATGCATTATTATTTCACATGCGATAGCAA
Organism: Cyphomyrmex costatus; assembly: GCF_001594065.2. Taxonomy (NCBI): domain Eukaryota; kingdom Metazoa; phylum Arthropoda; class Insecta; order Hymenoptera; family Formicidae; genus Cyphomyrmex; species Cyphomyrmex costatus. The sequence goes on from NW_017275632.1 coordinate 484,423, forward strand.
CGAAGAGCGGTTACTAGCAATATGTAGAACAGTGAATTAATTTAAGCTCTACTTCAATGATTTACGTAGGAAAACTTCTCGACCAAATCTTAAACACGACCGAATCTCTCTGTTTAATAAAAAAAAAAAAAGCTTTCGAGTTTGTTTGTCCTGTTTTGCGACGCAAGACAGAAAATTCGAAAATGCACTTAGTCGCGATACAGTTACGTCATTGTGACGTAAATATCGTTTGACAGATATTAGCGACGTGGTTTAGAAATTATAGCAGATAATCTGGAGACACGGCAGTGTCTCGGCGCTAAGACATGGCGTGAGACACTGCACCGTGCTCCTTTACGCGAGTCGGCGAGTTGCGTCACATCGAGATTATCGGATCTCAATAACGGCTGAACTGATTATACTTTTTGTTCAATTGTCAAAAATTATAAAAATATATAAACAATTTTGCATGTTATAGAAAAATTTTGATTAAGAAGTTTATGGACAAAGGCCGATTTGATACCAAATACAGGCTCAATGTACTCTATATGTTAAAACTATCGTAAAGTGTATATAATCGTCTTCTTATATTAAAATCAGACACGATTCCTAGGACATTGTATGTAATTATTGAAAATACAAATTTAAAATATTCAACGCTAACAATTAGTGCAAGGTAAGAATACATGTTGTTGACAGTCTGTGACTCGCGCACGATGTGAATGTGACTTAACGAGGTATAAACGCGTCGTGTTGCAATGGCCCAGAAGTGGTAGCTAGGCGAAGGGTCAAAAACACCAAGCGGCACAGTTTCTATGCCATGCGCTATCTATAAACCCCTGTGTAAGCTTCAGCCCCCGCTTCTCTCTCCCGCCTTGCTCTTTCCACCTCCTATTTCCCCGCACTAACCCTCCTACACTCGTTGAACCCTACCTACACCATCCACAGGACACGGCACTTATACCACTATGTTCCCGCGCGTTACGCCTATATCCGTACTCTCTTTCTAGTTCTCCTTCTCGATCTTCGTCGCACTCTTCGAGCAACCAGCAATCTCTCACTTTCTCTCAGTCTTAGTCTCGTACCAATGAACGCCGACCGTTCTTAGAGCGGTGTCTTCGGCTTTGGTGTAAAGAGCACACGGAGACTCGAAATAGAGTTGAGTTTTTGATATCTTAGTTTCCGCGAAATGTCGTTCCAGCCGGATTTTGGCAATGTTGACGAAAAGATGTAATTTGCATTCTCGAAATTCGATGTTTGTCCTCCGTCCGTGAATATTCAGATTCTTCACTTTCTTAATTCTTAAACTATCAATTTATTGCACAACGTGAGTTATAGAGATTGATCATAATAGATTGGAGAGACTCTTAAAATTTACAAATAAAAGAAATTAAATTAATTTGCTGATAATGATAAGTAATTAATCACACACAAATTATATAGATTTTATATATTTTTACAATTTATTGAGAAGATTGTATAATAATATTATGAACTGTATAGTTAATATATCAAAAGCATTTAATAAATTTAACTAATATATTTTAATGATAGACACTATTAATTCCAGAAGTACGTTACATTTTTTATCAGGAATTAAAAATTTAATTTAGCAAATTACCTCGCGATTGTCTAATTTCCAATTAACATTAAAAATTGCTAAATATCACGAAAATATCGATATTTTCAAGATGATCGTCACTATCTTTTTCATAATTTCTATATAGCTTATCAATTTTTACATTACGTTCTGCGAACGTATCGCGAATATGCTTTACAAATTGTAAGATAGAGTAGATGAGATACGGACATATACATGTATCAATTCGGTGTCACGCGAACGTTCGTGGAACGAGAGCGTGTAACTGATTTGCGCAATGGCCGGAAATGAACCACGCCTGTGATGCCGGGTCCAGGTCCAAGCAATTCGGCACTTAAACTTGACAATGGTGACCAATGAATGCTCTTGAACGGGGAAAATAATGCGATACCCAAGCACGCATTATTACCGGGACCTTTTTAGTGCCTTACGTAATCGATCTTACATGCCCACATTCGTACGAAAGTATCGTGCAGGCCAGCGACCGGGGCCACTCTCTCTTCCGCGAAGATTCTCATCGTCGTGCAGTACCATGTTGCAATTGGAAAATTAGAAAATACTTCGTTCAAGTATTTTGTCTTGACAATAAAATTTCAATTTGACATTTGGACGAAAAATTTCACTAATAACATGAAAGAAAGTAAAAAATGCTGTAAAATATTTTAGATGCACTATAATATGTAAAATTTATATTAGAAATGAATTTTTTTTATATTTAGAATCGATATTTTTCACTAATATATGAAAAGTATAAACAGTCCGGGTAAGAATTCGCATATTTTATTCCAAAATTTACGATGCGACAATATTTATGAAATTATAAACTTCTTGAATTTTTCAAGTGTTATGCAAAAAAATATTTTTCATCTCAAGAAGTAAAATTTTTAAGTAGGTTTTAATGTATGCGTTATTCGGAACAAAATTTCATCTGCACTTTAATGCGCTTATTTCACCCGCGTACATCCACGCTGTTGCTTATAACGGCTATCTTTACTTGGTTTAATACTCCGGACTGACGACTTTCACTTAGTAGGAGACTCACTTCCTGAACATGCAAGTCAACCAGGCGCCCGTTACGTGATCAAGCCGGAATGAAAAACGAAAAATTCACGAATGTTCTTATTTTTAACATACTTTGCGTGATATTTCTGCGTAGATATTTGTGTTTAAAACTGGCACATAATAGCTAATGTATAGCGTACATATAGATAAACATGAACGAATATGAAAAATATGCAGGTATAAGACAAAAAATGAGAAAGTGAATAAAATTATTTTAAAGAATTTTTTAGAAAACAAAATTTCTTAAAAAAATTCTGATATTAAAATTTAAAATAAAAAATTTATATTTTTTATTTTTTAATATTTAAAAATATTAAATTTAAATGTCAATAACAATTAAATAAATATAATTATTAGATCATTCAGTATGAAATATCAGTTTTATTATTAATAGCAATCGTAACTTCGTTAAAAATGAACATTTAAATTAAAAGAACAATTTTAAAGTTTAAAATTTCTATTTCTGTCAATATACTTTTAGAGTTTCTGTGAGTTTGATAATTTTTACTTATATACGTATGTAGAAAATTATAAGTTGAATAAAATCGAGAACTTTTTGTTACATCAAAACAATTTGACAAAATTTTCATCTTTATATTGTGAAAAATCAAAGCTTTTCATACAAAATTATTAAAAAAAATTGTTCCTAAGATTTACGAATTAAATAAAAAGAATATTTTCATTTCTCCGTTAAAAATGGTCATATCGCAATTAAAAAAAAAAAAAAAAACAGATTTTTAAAGCTGAAATTTTGCTCTATCGAACGGTTGGTAAATTTCTTTTTTTAAACATGCGCGTATAGACACTTCGTATATAATAATAATAAAGAAAAACGAAAATTTAATTTTCTACCTAATAAAACAATGCAATAAATAGGAAAAATAATTTCAATAATAACGGTGTAACTATCGATGACATGGCTTTATCTTATTTTGGTATCGCTTGTCCTTATGTAACGTTTCATGGCCGATGATTCAAGCGGAATAGTGTAGGCGTAGCCGTAGGAGTGTAGGCACGACGTTTATGGCCTATCTTCACCGCGACTGACAATGAGTGAAATCGAGAGTTTATCAAAAACTATCTTTTTTATCATATCGCGTGGCTGTTCCTTCCGATTCTCTCATATACGAGGTGCGACCTATAGGGTTCACGAAACAAACGCCCACGGATTAAAATGGCCAGGTCACTTCACTTCCCGTTGCATAACGCAATTAAACGGTTATTTAACACAGCGAGTGTATGGTAGTAATGCAGTCAATTGAAGAGAAAAAAATGAGAGAGATGGTACAATACTTGGCAGTGAGTTGAACGCGAATCGGAAACGTGTTATTTCATCACGATTTTGTTTTATCTCGAATATTTTATCATAATTAATAAAATTGACAGTAATCTGTAATATTACACGCGACTCTTCGAATGTCGTTTTACATAACGTACGTTCGATTATGTACAAGTTGTATAACGAAAGCGGTTGAACGATCAGCCGAAGAAAGTGTAGATTTGCCATATCTTATTTGTAAAAGGTCCAATCTATCCCTCTTTATTTACATAATCACGAAATAATCGAATTATCGTAATAAAACATATGAATAACTTTCATTCTTCAATTACTGCGTGCAAAATATTATATATTATATGTGTATTTGTAATCCTATCTGGAGAATGTAATATATTTAATTATAATTTATAATATTTTGAAAAGAATAAATACCATAATATTTTTTAAATGTACAATATCTAAGGGAAAATCAGCATATATGTATGTATATGTGTAAACATATTTTTATATTATTAAAGATATACATTACAAAAATGAATAAAGAAAAAAAAATCTTATTACTATTAATTATGTTTAAAGTTTTCGAAATATTGTGTTAGAAAGTGTACGCTTTGCAACGCTTGCCGAGCTTAATTATGATATACAAATTTGATTTCACCGATAAATTCGATTTTGCCATCGAAACTATAGTCGATTACATCACCCATTCTGAAGTGTCAAATAAAGTTGTGCAGTAAAAAGAATATACATAAAAATCATAAAATATATATCATACAAAAAGAAACTAGCCGATGTTATATACGGTTTATCTACAAAGAACTATTTGATTCACATATACCATATATAGTAAGCATATAGTTATTAGAATTTCGAACTTGCGCAAATATCGGGAAAAAGCAGTGTCATTTCATGAGTATGTAATTTATACAATCTAAAATTATTATTTTAGATATTATTATATTTAAGGTTTGGTTTTTTTTTAAGTACAGTATAATAGTAAAAGTAAAAAATACAATCAACTATTTATTATATTTTTTGCTTTTACTATTACATTACTTTAAAAAAACAAATCATAATTGTTTCAATATTTATTTAAAAGGAAGAAAATTACATTAAAAAGAACACGATCTTTCAGGAAAATTAACAGTTATTTCCTGCTAACTTTTTTACAAGTATAGAAAATTACCTTTGTAAATATACAGGTATTTATGCAAAAGCTACAAGTCTCAGAAATAAATGTAATTTATTACAAAGAGATATTTTTAAATCAGAAAAGATCAAGACACATAACTTGGCGATTGCGGTTGAGCTTCACTGTGTCCGGTACAAATAAATTCCTCTCTACGTCATTACGGTAGATCGACCGATCTGGCAAAGTTACATGGCCGAGAGGATGCGAGAGGGATAAAAGGGAGATGCAGAGGGGAGGCGGAGGTAAACGGACAGATACGCCGGGCAGAAGGTGGGGGTGTCCGTGATGGAGGTACACGAAGACGATGCAGAAGGTCTCGATACACGAAGCTGTACTCGCATAGGTCATTTCCTCGTGGATAACCCAATTAGAGGGATTATTTAACGCTCTATAGTCGCGGTCTGATCTCCCTTCTTCTCTACCTGCTTTCACAATGTGTGCCAGTTCGGAAAGTGTGATGGTTTCGCAAAGGGAAGAACGGGTGCGGAAAGCACGCCGTGAAACAGGTACCATGACTTATAGTGGGTGTCAGTACCTATTTTTGTATCTAGGTATCCGAGGCCTCCTCCAGTCATACGATCTTAGAGATTTCGCGATTGCTATCGAGTGTGAACTTTCCGTAGAAATCTTCGTTTCTTGTTTTTAATTCTTTGATGACAATATTTAAATAGAAAAGAAAAGGGAATAGCTTTTTAAACATTTTTGTCACAATCTAATATTTAATCTAGTACTTTATATTTAACCAAAACATATGGTGATTTGTCACACGCTGTACTTTTTCTTGTAATAATTTCTAAATTAATGAAACCGGTGATCCTGGAATGTTCTCAACTTCACAACAAAAACAAACAGTAACCACGAAAAGGATGAGAATAGCTAAAAGACAGTAAGAGGGCAGACTGGCAATCGGTTGATGAGATTACGTCGTCGTTTCGCGCATATACCTTACCTACACACACACACATACACACACACACACACACACACACACACACGGCGAACACTCGGTAACGCGAGTGCGCATTGAGCTGTTCCCCGTGTCCGTCCAGGGTTACCCGCGGTCGTTGTGTCCGAAAACTTTGGCAATAAACTTACGCGGGGCCTCGGGAACGAGCGCGAGCGCACGGCGACCTGGCCGCTCCGCGTCGATGGCAGTGGCAATGCGCCGCCGCCAGGATAGTTTCACTAGTTGCATAACTCTAATGGGCTGGCCACTGACGGCTGCTACTACTGTCGTCCGTTGTCGCGATGGCCGGTATACGACAGGGACCTATCGCCACTCCCAACGGAGTATCTCTGATCGGAATCTTTTTTTTCAATTCTCATGATTACATACACCTAGGTCAGAGGTACTTAGAATTATCAAAATGGTCTCGATGATTATGCGAGTAAGCTCAGCTTGCAGATTTGTCATGTAAATGATCTAGCAAGACATTTCACCAATATGATCTAAAAACTTGCGAACAAAGTTTTTTTTTAATATTGTTTTATTAAAAATAATCTACTTGGAATTAATTAAAAAATCGTTATAGTTGCCTTGAAGCTATCTTATAAAAATTGATATCCCAGAATTTTTCATTATAATATCTATATTCCACTTGAGATGCTCAATTTGAATGAACAGATTAGATATAATTATTCATTATTAACAAAAGGTTATTAAGGTCCAAATTGCAATCTATCGCTAATTGAAAATTATCGTGCGTAATATGTCTCATTACACATTAATCAAACATAATGCAATCTCTTTCTATTTGCCAAATCCGCTTTTATTTCAAGCGACTGACAATTGGGTAGTATTGCTGATTGCAATTTTGGGCTAAAGTGAGTAGGGTGATCGATCGACTTCGGCGTGTATCTATGTAGAATCGACAGGTAGCCGATAGTTTCACCAGTTATGTAATCAATAGCGCGTGCCAGCTACCGTCAAACGAACCGATCGTTTTGCAACGCAACAACAACGTGTTTGGAACAGAATTCAAGTCACTAAACTACAGTTGGATTTCTCTAGAAAAGCCACTATTTATTAAAATTATACAATTTTTATGAATGAATAGATTTTAAATTGTACGAGGTGTGTGCAAGTCAGATGAAGTGCAAAGTTTCAAAAATTAGCAATATATAACGAATCCCATCTTTTCAGCACTTTTCATCTCAAATTATGTCTGTCATCATCATTTTCATCAATGAATTTATTTTCCAATTGAGGATTACTATTTATAAAACAATGGTATTTATATACGTGCTTTGATAGAATTATTTATAGATGTATGTATGTACATGTATCGTTTACGCGTGGAATATCTAAACGCACAATTCAGATAATACAGAAAATCGCACAATTTTTGCATATTTATCTCTTTAATCTATTTATGCAACTGCGATTTCAATATTCTACGCATAAGCCGAATGATCATCACCGCGTCGATTCTCAACCAGCCATTACAGTGGGTGTTGTTATCACACTTTCAACGGGAACGTTCACGCGTCTACTGACACATTGACACTCGTACGTCGCCAGCTCAGGCTTGTATTGGCTGACTGATAGGATTGCGCAAACGTCATCGAAAAGTTCATGATACAAAGTCACGTTACGAAAATGGCGCGGCATAGCGCGGCGCAGCACAGTGCAGCTCGCTCGCGCTAGGTGCTACATGTCGATAAAGCTATGCAAGAGCGTGAAATGCACACCGGAATGTATCGGTGAATGTTAATGTCAATTCGAACATGCCGGTAATAAAATAATATCACCGAGCACGGTCGCGCGACGACCTTTCCCGGCTCGTCGTGACACCCACTCTCATTTGCATCCGTTACACGCTGGTGGCCGCGAGGATCGCTAATTAGTCGTAATTGCGGTGACCCTCGATCGATGACGGATTCTTAACTTACAACTAGAACTTAGAAAAAACCTGTAAAGTTTGATTTAAAATTTAACTTCTAGAATTGACAAGCTAACATTTGATTAACAAATTTGAAAATTAGATTGAGACTGATAGCGTCAAATTTTCGATTTTAGATACAAAGGGATACATTTTTTGAATCCACATAATTATTTTTCTTTTAGTTTAAATAGTTTTTTGTAAGAATGTACATATAAATATATTGTTAAATACCATAATCAGGTAAATTATTTCAGAATCAAGATTAATTTTGTGATCGATACACGGAAGGAAAGAATGAGTTTGAAATCCCTAAAAGTTTTGTTGGATACAGATGTAAAAATTATTTCGTTAAACTATCAAAATAATTACACAGGATGCTTAATAGGATAGTTACTTATAGTATGCCAAACCTTTTTGCAGCTCAACATGCTTCAGAGTTATTTACTAATGTTTTGATGATCCAACAAAATCATTTTCAGAACTCTGTCTCTGAATTTTTATAGATATTTCAACAAAATTATTCTTTTCGTATATATACAACCTGAATTGTTGGTCCAAAATTGTCAGTTTTGACGAGTCCAACATTTCAATTTCATTTATCTTAATGATGTTTTATATCAGATATAGCTTACTTTCAGGAAGCTGTCAATTACTGTATACTTATAACTTTTTTTGTTTTGATTTGCTTTTACGAAATATCGTAGATCTATGCGTCCATAGATTAAATAAACTCCACACAAAAAAAGCTTCCGCTTTGTTCAGTAATTAATTGTAATTCTCTCAATAAATAGTCTATTTTTATTGCATTAAAAAAGATATTTATTAATGATAATATTTTATATTTGATGGATAATGAAACGCAATTTGATGAAATCGCAAAGTTAATGTGGTCAAATTAAGTACATGATGATATTTATGAAGATGCAAATAAAATAACCTTTAGCGCAATTTTACATAATTGCAATGTATAGTTTTAGGTTAACTCAGTTGACCTGTCTCTATCGTTATCGCGCTATTTAATTGATCTTTCTCTCCGTTGGAAATACGCGGTTTTATCAGTTTATATAATTTAACACTTCGTCAATTTTCCGTTCAGTTCGCGGAAAATCGTATAAAGCAACGTTTATCGTTCGGTGTTTAATTTAATACAGTACATATCCACACAGTAAGTTTCTCAAATATCTCTGACTTTAATTAGAGATTTTTGATAGACTCTTGATATAACGAAATCGTGTTTTGGCAACGATGATTAGAATCGCAGAATAGTATTGAATTTTTTATTCGTGGAATTGAATTGTGCGAATTTCGCGAAATTCTTGCGGAAAATTCTCGAATTTGTTCTTTTCTTTCCGTTTCAATTTACCGCTTTATTCAACATTTCACTATATTGTAAGAATAAAAAGTCTTATAGTGGAAAAATATGCTTTTTTTCTTATAGTAGAAAATTATATGCTGGATAATTATTATTCATAGTTTCTCACTCTACCCGCATCGCGTGATAAACAAATGGTTTTACCATACCGTCGTTTTGTATTTCTGTAAAAATTCATCTCGAACAAGGTCAGGAGCAAGTCAAGTGTCGATAGTACATGCTTCTTAATTCATTGCGTGTCAAATACGATGACAGATTATCCGTCTCGATAAAACATAATCCGTCAAAAATTTAATCTTTAATTATTATAAAACGGCAAATATTTAAAATAACTTCATATGTTACATATGGAGCGCTGAACGCGGTAAATCTCTGCACACAAACTAAATAAAAACAAATGAATGAGAAAATTTTCGGAATAAACACGATGTGTGTAAATTCTAAAAAAAAAATAGTCTAGTCTCTTTGAATTATTGATTTTTGTTGTTTTACTAGATAGAAAATCGTTTTCAACACAAAATGGCTTCTTAAAGAGACATTAAAAATTTATAATATAAAAATATTAAAAAGTTTATATTTTTAAATTATGAAAAATAATATATGTGTAATTTATTTCTCTTCTCTCTCTCTCTCTCTCTCTCTCTGACGTAAAACTATTTATTTATTATTTATCTATAAACACACACAATGCACATGATCGAAATCAATTATCGGTGCTGTCATACTTCGTCCAACTTGCATCATCGAGATGTCGTAATCTCAGATATGCATTTCTTATATTTGATTTGCGGGAACGGAATAAACATGAGACATGTACTTCACATGATGTCTTGATCTCGTTTTACCTTGTGTACTTCGTGCAACGCGAAGCCGGCGATGTTTCAGACTCGACCGTTGAGATAAAGTGACAGTAAACTGATTTATGATTTGCGTACGCAAAAGTCTCGCGTAACTCATATCCAATAACGATCGACGATTGAAAACAAGTGAATGGATCTATCTGCAACTTGTAGTATAAACCGAGGCTATGTTTTGAATTACAAATTAAAATAATGCAAGAAAAAAGGAGAGTTTATTGGATTCTAGTGTAACAAGACTGTCACATAAAGTGTAGATTTAAGCCTTTTGTAAATCAATTTTGTTGAATAGAAAAAGTTTGAAAAGAATTTAATTCTTCGAGAATAAAACTCTTTTGATATTATCTATTTATAATTTTTAATTTTCAACATTATATATATAATTTCTATAACATTCAATATCCGATTCTTTCCAATTATATGTATTCGTGAACTGTTACTGTTGTAGTTCATACTATCATCTATTACTATTTATTATTTGTAATTTATTATTATTTATTAATTTATTATTCTTAGAAGTTGGAGTTTAATTCCGACAGTACACAGCATCTACAAAGATGTTAAAAAAAAGCGATAAAAAGGTGTATACATAAGTACCTTTTTTAGCTTTGCAGACACTGCTGTGCTACTTGGATTGCAGATAAATTCTTTAATATCGGGTTGGGGAAAAATTCTTTTACATATATGTAAAAGGTGATCCTTCCCCAACCCATCATTTGCAATTATTCCTTTCGATAGAGCAAAGCTTTAAAAATCTGTTTTTTTAATTACGGTATGATGACTTCTAACGGAGTTATGAGCAATCAAAATCAGAATGCTCTCCTTCACTTAACTCGTGAATAACTCAGGAACAAAAAAAACGTTGAAACTAAAAAAAAATAATTTTGTAGGGGAAGAGCTTCAAGCTTTCACGATAGGTAGCTAATTTCTATTCACGATAGTCGAAAATTTTCGCAAATTTTTTTTGGGCACGTAAAACATCCACAAAGTGAAAAAAAAATTTTTCATTTTTTTCAGCTCGTAGGTTTTTTATATATATGTATAAATTCAATAAAAATATGTATAAACAAATTCAAAAAGTATAGTAATCTTTCAAAAGTATAGAGATTTTAAGCTCTTTTTAAAACTCTTTTCTTAAATTTAAATTTCGTTCATGTAAAAAGACTTTCTCCAACCTAATATTAATTAATTATAACAAAGCATTTATTGCGAAAAAAGCGATCTCGGGTTGATTTAAGAATCTGTGGTTAGAAAAAATAACGCGATAGTTATGGAATAACTTTTCTACACGCGTGTGTGTACGTTGCGTACGTATAATAATACAATATACAGAAAATGTATATACAGCGCTACACAAAAAATAATCGATAAAGTTAATTATGCAAATAGATTTCTCACGTTTTTTATGTGAAGCCTCTTTGATCTTTCTACGACATGACATCGGGTGGACAATCGACGATACGCATTCACATCATCTCCTCGTGTTCGTGCACGCATTTTTTGCAGCAGGCGTGCACCATGCGCTCGCGCACGGCCGTGCATTCCGCTTGCCAGCGTTAAAAGAGCGAACGATTCACCTCCCGTGGCCTAAATAAACAACCGAGAATACATCGACCCGAACGCGAGCCTAGCCGTTGCTCCGCTCGGAAACTCGTCGTCGACTTCGCGCGCTTATACGATGGCGACGCGCGGACAGATTCGATGCTGCCGCATCGTTGCGCACTCGATGCAGTAATATGACGATAGCCGATATAGCCGACGGCCGGAAGAATCTGACATGATGACAGCCGTGCAGATTATGTGCTCTACACGGATTGAATTCGATATAATTTCGATGTGTGTCCCAATCCCGATATCGTAGACGTTGAATTGACTTCCGTATTCTTCGCCGACAGTACAATAATTGATGTTTTGCAACATCGAAAGATCATTGATTATAACGATTTCAACTTGAGTTTACTCTTTACAAGTCGCAATAATATTCATAAAGTAAACATAAATTAATGGAAAAATAAAGAAATTAAAATTGAAAATAATATAAACAAGAAAAAGCCTAAAAGATATATTATATGTCAACAGTTATTAGAATTATCTGTACGTTAGAAACGTATTTTAATTTATTACTTATTATATTTTATACGATAACGTTAATATTAGAAGATTGCATTATTTACAATATACAGCAAATATAATATTAATATTTCAATTGAAAATGGATGTATTTTATATTTGCTATTGTTGTGTGCTATGATCAAATAACGACTTACAGTCGATCGTTCTATTTATGTAAAGGTTAATGATGGCCCTCGAGATGTGTGTCGAGCTCAACGAGCTCTATATATGTATATAACCTAAGCGTGGAAAGAATACCCGGCCCTTTCTCTGTGATGCACAGTTCGTTGCGTAAGTTGGGCTCTCGCTGTTCGGGCTAGAAAGCGCCACTGGCATTAAACTTCGCTATCGCGCTCGCACGATATTTCTGCCACCCATTTTTCTGCCTAGTTTTGCGGCGTATCGGCGAATTTTTGCTTGGCCTACTTCGTCTTATCGTACTACAGTAAAGCTGCAGTGAGGCTCGACCGGGTAATTCGTGTCCCTCTCCTTTCCTCGACCGCCGTCGCTGTCGCCGTCGTCTACGCCTTGTCATTGAAAGTATTCAAGATCTAGTGCAGAACGCAGCTGCATATTGTGCTGACTGCACACGCCACGCAAGATGTCCCTCGTGAGACGAGATTATTATCGAGTGACACGCTCAATGATTCTTTGCGCCTACATGGCCAAGAATTGCGATTGAAAAAGCCCGGATGTCTCATTTGGATTGATAGATAACCATAGGATAAACACTCCCGGCGGCAATATCGAAATAAGTGTAAATTTGCCGAGAGCGCGATTATTACTATAGTTTCAAATTCGAACTTATTTTTTATCTTATAAAAATTTGTTGTAGTATTCAGGGAAAATTATTTCTAATATATTATATATAGTTTCTCGGTCGAAGATAAGAGCGAATGCAAATAGAATCGCGTTGCTGCCTCGCCTAAATTCTCACGGAATATTTGGCCTAAATGTCGTAATGGGTAATCCAGTGTCCCAAATTATACTTCTCGTAATGTAGAGCAGGCGGGTGATAAAATCTCATACTTCGTGTTAGAAACCTTACGACCAATCATTACATAACGACGTCTACATGCAGAATTTTTTTAGTTATGAGGAACCAAAAAATCGTTATGCGTCACGAAACAGAGTGAAATGAGAATAGAAAAATTAGTGGTAACTGAAAAAAATCTGGTAATATAGTGACCAAAAATATTTTACTTGATATATTATAACATTTAATTTAAAATTATCAAACATATATAATAATGGTTAACCAATGGTAACCAACCATTTGATAATAATTCGAAAAGTAAATTTTAATTACATTAATTGAACATTTAACTAAAATTATTTCACTAAAGTTTCAGTAAAACTATCATTTAAACTTGATTATTATCATCAAACTTTTTTTTACAGCATACGCCTAACATTTTCTTTTTACACTACATATTTTACTCTATAAAATATGAAAAGTGTACAATAGCTAATAAATACATAAAATGTAAAGAAGTTTTTCTATTATTATAAAATAGAAATGTCTTAAATTTTGAAACATCTTTTATTCAAAACATATACGGAAATATGAGAGTTGGAAACCCTTCTCTAACTATATCTAACATCTAACATCTCGTCATTATTCAAATCGTGTTTCAGTTTACGCTGTACATAGGCTTTATACCTATCCGATCTCGTACATCCCTCGTACATGAAATACATGCCCCAAGGGATTACTGACTTTAAACGCAGCTCATTCCGCGAAATTACGTAACGTTTAATGTAAAGAAAAGCGCAACTTGACTGTGACCTACAGTGGTCGCGAGTGGCAAGAGTACGCGCGGAATCCTTGTCTGCCTTCTTTAAGTCGCCGAGAAACGGCGCCGACCTCAGTGCCAGGGGTATGCATGCATATACATCGAGGCTATCCCCGGCAACGACTTCTACAACGAGATTCCTATTCGCCATAGACGGACGTTTTTTCCTCCGTGTAAAACGCGCGCACGATTCAAGGATTCCAAACACCGCTTGACCTAGATCTTCGTTAAACTTCGACCGAGTAGTCGCGACCGTATAAACAGGTCGCGGTTCTAGCTCAACGATTCTCCTTATCCCATGTAAAGCGAGAACGAAAAGTCGCTATACGTATGATCATGCAGGAAAAATTCGCGTCGCTATTCTTTCAATTTAATCGTGCGATCATTCTCCGATAGATTGTCATAGAATTTATTTTTATGCATACCATCTTATTCGTTCTATTTCCAAAGTAAAATTAGAATTTATGTGGATATAATTGAATTCATATCCGATGCATGATTACCATGTTACGTGACTGTAACTATAAAATATGTTGTACATATATAGTATACAAGGTGAGCGTGGAGTATTCTAAAAATATGATAAGGGGTGATTTTTCATATTTTATAATACAAGATGAACATTTTATTTGACCAACCATATGTTCAAAACGACTTACAATTAATTTTAAAGATACAGACAGTTGTCAAAGGTGAAGAAAACATTTTTTTTGCAAAAGTAGAAGCTCATCTTTTTAAACCATATATTATTTTTTTGTTTAATCAAGGGCGAATCAAAGGTAAACTGGTATCTTTAAACCTAAGCTCCGTTTCAGACACATGATCATAAAAGTTTTCATATGGAATAAATAAGTAAGATGAGAATCACCCTTTAAACCTTTTAGTATACTTAAGGACCCACCCTATATATAAATCGAGTTTTATTTTTTAATATTTTATACATTTCGTATATGTAATGATAACTGTGTCGCAGTTGTATACGAGTTCTAGACGTAGGAAGCGTCACGTTTGTTGTACAGGATATTTCGCAAACGTGATAGCGGCATACCAATGTAATGGTGAGACTTTGTTCTTCGAGTAACTTGCGCGAGGACTTTGTGCGCGTAGCACGAGTTCCTTGTCCGTCACACATTATAAATTAGCAACAACAAGGTTATCATTTTTCTTATTTCTTGCAAGTCCACCTTGTACACGAGCAATGACTTCTTGCCTTGTGCGCAATTGTTGAATCATCGCATAATATCCTTCGACCTTCCCTCGGTAGAAGGAAAAACAGCACGTTTTGTAACCGATAATTAAAGACTTTACACACTGTGTTTCTAGATGATCATTATACGTTTTGCGATAGATATCTGTTATATGCTGCCAAAGACGTTAAAAGTTTTAACATTGTATAACGCGATATTAATAAAGTATACCTACGTTACTGCAATATAAGTTTATGAATGTATACATGTAGAGGTAAATCTATGTATGAAAGAATGTTAATACGTCCACAGCGAGATATGTTAGAACTGCAGTTACGCAGAATTCTCGTCTAAATGACTATGTCATTTTACAAACTGCAAGCTCATCAAACACGAATAAAACTTACTGTCAATAACTGGACGTCGCATATAAAATGCAACGCGGTAGGCACTCATGTATATTTAACGTTACTTCCTTGAACAATGTAGCAAATGTTCATTGTCGATACGTTTGTAATTGCATTAATGATCGCGATACCGTGCAATTATTATATATGAACTTGCTTGTAAATCGAAAAAAGAAATCTTTGATGCCGCGAGATAAACGTGGAAAATAATTCCACCCCTTAACAAGCGGCTATTGATTGACCAATTCTCATCATTCCCATCGCTACTTTGTATGGTCGATCCACGAGAAGAGACTTACGAGAAAAAGACAGAGAGAGAGAGAGAGAGAGAGAGAGAGAGAGAGAGAGAGACTCCTTCGTCAATCGGATCGTAGAAGGCGAAGTAGAGCGTGTCATTGTGTATGAGAGAGGACCCTTTTACTTGTAACTTACGCGTTGGCCGGCTAAGGATCGCTTCGTGTGAACTCGTTGCTGCAAGCTCTCAGCTTTGCATTCATTATGTGCAACTACTTTGATAAATAGTATTGGCTATTATTTATGTCTACAATAATATCTATAATAATTAATGAAAAGAAGAAGAATGTAATCAATGTTCAGAAGAATTGATATAGATTTTCATAAGTATAATTACGGAATTTATTTTGATATAAATAAAAATGATGATAGAATAATTATTATATGTAATAAATATATTTAATGTTTCAATAACTGTTAATTATTATTTTCGGTGTTATAAAATAAATTCTTAGAGATTATCCGCCAAACTAAAAATATCTTCACAATAGAAATATAATCGGGGATAATTTATTTCATCAAAGCAATATAAATTTTTAATATCTATTTTTCTAATATTTTTAATTAAAATTTTTATTTGCTCACACATCAATATATAAATGCTAATAATACAATATTTTGAATAGTATTTATAATATTGGTATAGTATAAATTACATAAAAAAAATAGATTCTTATTTAGTCAGAACTCATTTATGTACTATATTACTTCAATCCTAGCTAGCTTTACGATTGATACTGGTGTATACCTACTATTATATTCTATATTTGTTTGTAACGAAGAGTAAACAAGTGTTCTGAAGTACTCGCATATGTACTAGCAAAAAGAATAATATTTAAAGTTATAAAAAAAGTTTTATTCTCTCTCGCAATTTCTAGATATCCTGGCTGATTAATCTGACTTCATCAACATCCGCGAGTCTCTCGCCCTTTTGTTCTGCGTAAAACCTGCTCTACAATAAGGTCTAGAATACAAGCCATAAGAAATTAACCAAACGTCATAGTCGATTATATTTTTTATATTTAACTGTAATTGGCCAATTTCTTACGGTTTGCAATTGAAGACCCTACTGTAGAACAGGCATAAGGGAGAATCCAGCTACCGTGGAATCTACTCGAGCGACCTACTCACCATCCCTGGTGAGTTTCCATCCCAGCGCTATCCCTATCGCTATCGTAGTTTAAAGAGAGCGTATGCATATACACGCGTGTGTACATGGCACGCCTGCAACGTTCGTCTCTCTTTCACTTTCTCCTCCTCCCTCCGCGTGCACGCATATATACATACATATACCTATATTGTGTATATACATATATATATATATATATATATTATATATCGCATATGCACGCACGTAACGTAGTTGAGTGACGCGGTATAAGGAGGGGCCGGACTGTCGCTGCCTGGAGGTGGAAGATAGAGGGAGAAGGAGGGTTAGGTAGTGTAGTATCGGTCATTACCTCCGCCGCGAGTAACTGGGTCAGTCGTCACACAGCGCCTCTGTCGGTTCCCTTACACCGGTTGCACACGTTTTGCAGTGTTCTCTCTCTCTCTCCCCCTTCACTCCTCATCCTCCCTTCGTTTCCTTCACCGCACGCAACTCTCTCCCTCTCGTACATCCGCACATCGCGCGTTCTCTCATGCATGCGTTTTACCGCGCCCCTCGCGCCTCCTAACACTTTTTGATGCCCTCATCGGTCGAAACCTTCCGCGCGATTCTCGTAGCGGCCCGATGGAGGTCAGACCTTGGATCCGAAGCGCGACTCGTACAGAAGAGATCCGCCTTCCCCTTGCTACATCCACGCGCAACTCGTGTCACCTTTGCTCTCGCCACTGAGAGATTTTTACATTCGATGATTTTTTTATTACTAATTTTTCGAGAAAAGAGAAGAGATTCTCGTGGTCTCAAAAGCATTTCGAGCTTCTCCGGGAAATGACTTCCGCGGTTGTAACGCAAGAATAACATGGGATTATAAGAGCGTCAGTTTGGGATTGGTCAGCCGACAGAACGAGCCGCGCGTGACATTTGGATTATACAGATGGTATTTAAGACTGACCCGATGAAATATATTTTTGTTTATACGCGTTTTTTATGGATATTGTTCCATATTTACGTAAGAGTGCAATAAATAATATATATAATATCGAGGTAGTAGTTATACTAATAGATATTTTTTTATATAATTTCACAATTTAACAAAAAAAAAAGTTAATTGTAGAGTCAAGATAAATCGTTCGTATTTCAGGCAACATCTATGAATATTTAAAAGATTTTGCTTCTATAGTTAAAGTGTATACAATTCAAAAATTTAAATTAAAGAAAAGGGTCAAACATGTATTTTTTTAATTTCACACATCTACAGAAAAGTTTCTTCGATTAAAAAAAAATTTGTTTTACTCCAAGAAATTTGTGCATTGCTATACAACTAAAAATTTCTTTTTCAAAGTTTCTTTTATTTAATAATCGTTATTCCTTGAAATCAAGTAAATTTTTATTTTCCTCAAAGATATTTTCACTTCAACTTAAAAAAATCAACAAAAGAAACGATTTCTTCAATTTAAACGTATAGGCTCGTATTCAGAACGCGTTTTTATCGATAAAAGCACGCTTTTATCTCTGAAATTCTATAGTATACGTAACGTAAACTATAGCATGTTAGAGCGCTAACATCGTTGTAAGCGCGTTCTGAATACGGGTCACAGTATAACTTTTTTAAGTCATTTTTAACATCTTTAAGACGTTTTAACTTTTCAATTTTTTATAAAGTTAAATTAGTTTACTTTTGATAATTGGTAAGATAATATTTATTTAACTATTATTCATAGTAACAATTTAAATATCATGTATTCTAAGGGAGAGATATTTTGAAAATATCTAAAATATTATAATAAAAAAAAATATTTTTAAATACAGCTTTTATATTTTTATTTATATTTTCCATAACTTCGAAGATAAACTAACATATTTACACTGTGGTATACGCCAATATTGAACTGATCTTATTGTTAGTATGAGCCTCATATTATTTCAGTAATAAGAGGGATACTTTATAAAATTTCTGCAAAAATATAAATTTTAAACATTGTTCCTGTCAACTTTTGTTAAATTATAACCAGTTAACTCTGCAGGTACTAACATTTTTATAAAAAAACGCACAGGTGCGCTAGTAAAATTCACCATCATGTAATTGAGAGAGAACGGAGCCATTGGGCCGGCGAGCTCTATCAGTTTATTTTATCATAAGCTTTCTATCATGTTTTGCGCGTCTTTTATACAGCAGCCCTGATACACGAGAGTTATTTTTGCTCAACTCTGTTTATGTAGTAATGAAGGGTTAAAGAACCGTTCCTCCGCAGAAAACTTTCTTAGATGAGAATAGATAAAAATTCACATGTATATTTATAAAATCTAGTTTCTATTTACATATGCAAAATGTATGAGTAAATTCTTTCGAATTATTATTTATTTACTATTATATACATTATTTGCTTAAATATTGATCCTTCCAAAAACTTATTTAACAAGATGCAGAGAAGGAATTGTGTCGATTGCTATCGTTTTAAAATTTACAAATATCTTTCACGTATCTCTTCTTACAGATCAAATACAATTTGGCGCCATTTTCAAAAACTTATAACGTTTTCAAGACAATAAGTGTTTTGCGAAAGTTTTAAAACACATTTTACACTTCTCTTAAAAACATATCGCTGAAAAATCATTCTTTAACAATTTGACAATGTTTGTTTAAAATAAAGATTTAGATTTCATAATTTTATGATTTTAATTCATAACATACATAAAAAATGATACAAAAGTCTAATTAGTAAATTTCAAAATGTTTTATTATATAATTATTATAATCGTTGATGTAACGTACTGCGCAATTTTATTTACAGCGGAAATTAAATAATTTTTATGCTTTTTATAAACTTTTTATGCGACACGACCTATACATATTTCAAACAAATTACAACCCATAGTTACACTTTTATGTTTTTATTATTAGGTACATTTTATGCCGTTATAATCGGCTGTGTCGTAAACACGCGTAGTTTCTGAAGAAACAGTATCGTTAGTTTGCATAAGCCGACAGGTGACGTATTCGACGTCTCAACACTCCCCCTCACATGATCATTATTTACTGTCCAACGAGTTAATAATAATACTTCCATAGAAAGAAAGAGAGAGAGAGAGAGAGAGAGAGAGGGGGGGGAAGGGGGAAGAGAGAGAGAGAGAGAGAGAGCGATGACGTTATTATATTAATATTATACTTATATCATAATCAATGTGTGTTTAATCGTTTTCAATTATAAATCACGTACCTTTAAAAAAATTAATTAATTGTTTCTTTAATCCATCATTATAATTTTTGAAATTTATAAGTACACCGAATCAATGCTAAATATCACTTATAGTGTTTTTCATTCATGGCAAAATCGTACGCACTCAATGTACTTTAAAGCCGTTGTACACAAATCGACGTGAAGATGTGGTATGTATATTTAAATCACGAAATTTTTAATACATTTTATTGTGCTGTTTGAAAAAATATACTTTTAGCATTTTATCAATTGATATATTTCACTTTTGCATTCAGAATATTCAGATCAGATTAGTATACGACGGCTTTAATGTGCATTAAGTGCGTGTCAGTTCCACAATGAAAAACGCTATTAGATATAACATAGCTTAGAATTAAACGTTAAATATCATAGAAGCCTTCTGAAGTGTTGGATATCGCTCGAAAAGCGTCCCGATAAGAACGATCAACGCATAATATGTAGATTGCGAAGGATGCGTTCAAGGCTCGCCGGTCGTTGACTAAAGTTTACAAAGTGCACTACGCGCACACGCACGTAAAACCAACCGGCCGACCCACGTGACATGTGTTCGCGGTGGTATCGAGAAACAGGCGTACTTGGTTATGCAACCAGCGGGTCGAAGGACAGACCGGTGTACGTACAACACACAGTTGGCAATTACGCTCGACAAGCGGAAGAGCGGATCGCAAAGGGCGCGGGAGGGATATGCACCGGCCATGGCGGAACGGGAGGGGCATCGTGGACTAATTCGTGGTAGCATTAGTATTTGCCGTATACGAATAGGTACCGGTAACGGTAATAATGGTAACGACGTGGCGCGCGCCTGCGATCGACGGACCTGTGAAGATAATCGGATTCGACAGAAAATTATCAGCGGGATTATCCTAGTAAATTATCTGACGCGCGCGGGAATTATATTCTTTATGAATTCGACATTGTGTCATGAATTAACGCGCGCGATATCTCCTATCGTGGGATTTGCCTTAACTTTGGTTCTCGTTTAGTATTTTCGATTACCTTTCGATTCTCTCTGTCGTTTGTGAGAATTATCAATGAATTTACTTTAATTCGATCACAAGGGAATTTGAACGCGATTCATATATGCATTCTTTGAAACGACATGAATTTTCCATACGACACACTCATCCAAATAAGTTCGCGAGCGACATGAAACAAATATACCAATACAATCGTATACGGTTATCTTCGATCGAGAATGACCTCAAACCTTCGAAAGATGTTTTACGGATGTGATTATTAAAATCTAGGTGATCGTTTACATCTTCCGATGAAATTGCCCTCAATTTCTCCCTACATGCAAAATATATACTTTTAAAGAAAAATATAGCGAGTAAAAATTGTACTAATATTGTACAATGTATAAAATATTTACAATATTTAAAAAGTTTTTCGAAATTTTGCTTGTATAATTAAGCGATATCTTTATGTGAAGGAATTGCTATATAATTTCGTTATAAGAAAAAACTTTGGGGGAAGTATAATTAAACACGTAAATCCATGATTTACAGTCTACACTTGTAGTATAAATGGCTCATAGTGCAGCAAACGTAACTTGTAATCGACTTTGCGATTTCGTCATGTCAACAACAAAGTCTTGAAACTCTTAATAGGATCGAGTAGTATGAAGCTTCGTACGTCGAAGCCTTGTAGTACGTCGTCGCTAGGCAAATTTCTGCGATCGTTTTGCCTTCCGAGCAAACTTCATAAGAAATACTCGTATTTGTGAGATATACCGCCGCAAATTGCGCGATTGAGGATAGATACGTATCTCATACAAAAGCTACGTGAAATAAATTTTATAACAAGTATATGCATGATTGATCTATCTTTCAATCACGCGATAACGTGGTACCAATAATTCACAATATTTATTCTTGATAATTTTTATTTCATTTTATATATTGTTTACAAATAATTTCTAAATATTGTGATAAATATAATTATTTATTAAAGTAAAAAAATAATTACCAACATTATACCAGTAAAATACAAAATAAACAATAGATTTGTTGTTTAACACTTTTTTTATATCTGCAATTTAATTTAAAATTATGAAACTTTAGAAATATTGTGACGGAAATATAACTTTTAAAAGTGCAAAATATTGTAAAGTGTCAAAAGTGTGATTTTTCGCAATCAAGCTGTAAATTATTGTAAGCAGTATGATCGTAAATTAACGAGTTATCTTCAGGGTTGATTCGAATGCATCATCATTGAAATGGCCGCCGAATGAATAAACGCCGGAAACGAGCCGAGACTGAAAGTTTACGTTCAACGCAGCCATAAATACAAGCGCGCGAACCGCTTAACGGGAGAATAATGAATATAACGTTTCAATTGAAAATTCGCGGTGTATAAGCGCTACTAAATAAATAAAACCCGGAGAAAAACAGTTTACAAAATAGAATTTACACGCGCACTGAATAAAAATGCGGAAAATGAACTCTCGAGGGTAAAACTGTGAATACCGTGCGCCTGAAATTTGATGCTTTATACAGATTCATTCAACACCGTTATATTACACTTTAACTCTTAGTTAAATTTGTAATGTTTATTTAACTGCATTTTTACGCAATGTGTGAAAAATAACCTGAATGAAATAATTTACGTGAGATTAAAGTGCGCGCGCGCGCTCGCACACAACACACACACACACACACACGAATATATAAGATTATTTATTTCTAATTGAATAAATGATATAGCAAATAATATAATGGAATTTTTCCATATGTGTGTGTTTCGTATTACACGGTTAAAAATTCAATATAAGGTTTAAATGTATCTTAATAATATATCAAATCTATAACTAAATTCTCGGTTCCTCTATATTTAATCGACTACAGCACTTATTCAAATTCGAATTCTTTTCTCGACATGCAGTCGTTTTAAAGTGTTATCTTTAAATTTTAAAATAAGGTATAATAGATGTTTCGATGCTGCGAATCTACCATAAAAAATAGTAGTGAAAGTTATGTTGTTTGAAAAGAAGCACACTCTCTGTCTCCTTTTCGCGTTCCAGCTGAAGAAAAATACCCGACATTCTGTGTCGTACAATATATATAAAAAGTGGTTCCAAAGATTTCGTGATAACTATTTTAATTTTTTCCGTCATAGAATTCATCGACTCAAAACAAACCATCTTTTTCCAAAGCGAAATCCGACAGTTGCCTGCAAGATGGCGAAAATGTGTGGAAAGTGAAGGGGATTAGTTTGATTAGGTTAATATTTGTTCTTTTATATCGGAACTTTGTAAAAAGGACCGAGAATTAAATTGTAAACCTATACAATATCATGATAACAATAAAGAAAGCTTTTATTTTTTCGTAATAATTTTTATAACATTCGACATTATAACACGCAAAATATAACACGTACGGGTTTATGCCGTAAACGCTATCATAAACGTGATTGGGGCTTTCCGATATATATATAGAACGCAATAGCGGAAGTGCCAACTTCAAAAGTTCACGTTCGAGGCATAACATAAATATTTGCAAAAGATCCTAAATTGGGTATGTTCGAAAATAGATCTTGCCCTTTCGTAAACTCGAAACGATTTTCTCCGATAATGGACAAAGTGTAATGATAAAAGTGTCACCAACGACATGAAGCGGAAATGAAATAAAATTTGTAAGTGATCCAAAATAAAAATGGTACGCAAAACTAGAGTTTTCGGATTATGATCCACTTATAAACATAAGCAGAACAGTAACTAAATGCAACGTATAAAATACCGTTAAGACACTGCGCACAAAATGGAAGAAATATTAGGAATAAGAATAGATACTAAGATATTCAACCTCTCGCAAAAACTATGTACTCTAGTATAACTGGTAGATATCTGATAGATTAAAATCTTGATATTGATTTCTGTTCCTAATATTTGCTCTATTAAGGGCACAAGCCCTTAGATCTATGAGGAGACAGAAAAGTCTTTACGCGTGTAAAGACAAATGTCGTAAAAAGCACAAGTGTAAACTTCGCCGAAGTGGGACGCGACATCGGAAATGCCATCAAGGGGAAGCTCTCCCTCGCTCCTCAAAGCACATGACATAAATATCCGTAAAGGGCCCTAAATCGCGCGATGTCGAGTTCTCGGCACGCTGACGTATAGTCGCGAGTTGAAATAGCGAGCGATGCCGGTGGCCGCGATGCGATTAACGAGATTCGAAAGCGTCGTGTATCAGCATTACCAGGAGCATTCTGGGGCAAAGGTTGAGGAACGCTGACCTCGCACTGAAACAAAAGCCGCAACCCTCCGCGGAGGGCCGTCTCTCCCGTCTTCTCGCTTTTTCTCCCTTACTCTTTCCAGAAGTATGCGTGCCTCCATCCAACTTAACCGACCTCCTCCTCCACCTGCTCTTCACTCCCACCTTCGCTCGCGTACGTCAAGCGCCGCGGTGCGCGCTCTCTTCGTGCTTTCTGACCTACCCCAATGTCTCTCCTCTCGTTCTCCAACCGTTTTTCTCTTTTCCTCTTTCGCGACATCTCAATATTTTTTCTTTGTCTTAGCGTCTCTCGCATCGACATTCGTTTGACATTCTTTCAACCTAATTTTTTCTTTCTTTTATTCTTTCTATTTTTGCTATTCGCTCTGTCTGTGTTCATTCTGGAATGTTAGCTATTTTTCCTTTACTGTTCGTAACTAATTATTATCTGAACCGTATATGTACGGATTAAAGGATAATTTTGCTAAAATATCTAAAAATTTATGTATGAATATGGATCTGAAAATAATTATTTTAGATCGTCAAAATAATTACGTAGATATTTCAAATGATGAGCAATGCTGTAAAAAGTTAGGATATTCCAGTTAATTTAGCCACTTGTAGTTTGAACGTTCTATCAATTATTTTGACGATCCAACGAAATTATATTCAGATGTATATCTATGGTTAAATTTTTTAGATATTTTAATCGTTCTTTCCGTCTAATAATGCACGATCATTGTTTTGATAGTATCGTTAATTGTAAGCTACTTTAAATAGAGAAGCTTTAAATAATATAAGAATTTTTTAAAGCATAAAACTCAATTAACGATTTTTGTCACGATATTGATTTTCCGATTTGACATTTAGTATGTGAGTTAGTTGCAATTCTTACTTATGTTAACAACATTTAAAACTTTTCGCTATATCATGTTATTTATATACTTTTTAAATAATTCTATTCATCTTAGTGTAAATTTAATTGACACTTATAATAGATCTTAGACTGGATCAAACTAATTTCGGCATTGAGTTTAATAAATCCAGTAAATTATTTTAATACTGTAATTGTTTTTAATGTATTAAAAGTATAACTTATATTGTTTCTCTTTAACGTTTTAAATACTTACTTATTAAGTATTTAAGGCGTTAAAGAAACAATATTCTTAATCGGATAAATAAAATCGTCACTCACAAATGAGTGATAATCTTTGGAATTTTACATGTCCCTCAAACATGAATGACATGATAATCAAAATGTTGTGTTAAATCAATTAATTTAATATCTAAATTCATGCCAAAGAATCTATCGAGGGATTATTCTGGGACACACTTTGTGTATACATACGCAACACAATGTTAACGAATTGTTCCGGTCACAGGTGATGGACGTAACGGTTAATGCGTTAATCGAGGTAAACGCAATATGCTGGGCATGAATAAAAATAGATCGACCTACCCCAAGCAGCTACTGTCGTCACCGTATTTTTTCTTCTTCCCACCACCGATGATCTCACGAAGCTCTCTCTCTCTCTCTCTCTCTCTCTCCCTTTTGCTCTCACTCCTTTGCTTCACGAAGTACTTCTTCGTGAATATACTTTGTACCTCGCTGCTCAGCCATGCTCCGATTCGAAACTACCCCCTCTCGACTATTATATTCTACTTCCATCTCGGATGAAAATATTTTCTCGAAAGGAGAAAGTAGGTCGTGGAATCGAAACGGACATAAGCGGAAGTACGAGTGTCCCTTTGAACATGGATACAAAGAAAGGTAAGGTCATTAATAATTTATGAGCTGCTCTCTCGAATGTCTCTTCCAATAAGACGTCGCTGAAACAATTATAAAAGCGAACCATAGTGCGTCAACAAAAGTATACTTTTACATGAGAAGTAAGGGGATCGAGTTGTTCCTTAATACAAATTTCGCGCTTAGATTCATAATTCCATCGCGTTTTCTATATTTGTTTGTTTCCGCGTTTTCTTTGACGTAAACGGAACTTACCATAGTCACTTGTAACTTGTAATACCGACGGCGAATTTACGAACACCGAGCGAGCTGCTTTTAGCGCCGTCTAAATCCAAGCTTTGCAAATAATACGTGGCTAATGCAACGCTCGCGAAAGTTGTTACGTCGGTGAAACATCTAGCGGAGTACCAACGATGTTAATCTGAATTTTATAGTAATTAATCAAGATGGTATTCTATTAAAATTGTACGCGCTCTCACGCCTCTGCCAAATTATATGAAAAAAAATTCATGAAGCACTACTTGTAATCTGTACAAGTTCTTGTATTACATATGTACGTATAATTTTTATTCAAATTCACATGAAAGATAATACCTATATACTCTGCGATGTATCCCAATTATAATCGCAAATGTATTATGGATATAATGCTAAACGTATTTGTGCTTTTCTGTGTAAAAGTATAAAGTATTATTTTAAAGCATATAATGCGACGTTATAAATAATTTTTTTGTGAACAGAAGTGAACGGAAGTCGAATAATGTGACAGGCATAAAAATGTGTTATGATCTATTTCGATTAATTGTATATTGCTTCATCTTTTTTTCTCTCCCACTTCTCCTTAGTCTTTTCACATTTTTCCATCCTTTCGACCCTCTTTCATTCTCTTTCTCCCATATTTCACTGATTGTGTACTGGAGTGCTCTTAAGAATCTTTGTACGTCGGTTCTATGCGTACCGTGCTGCACGTAAATGAACTTTTTCCGCTATACAAACGATCTAAAGGTCGCAAAAAGAGAGAGAGAGAGAGAGAGAGAGAGAGAGAGAGAGAGAGAGAGAGAGAGAGAGAGAGCGCAAGTACCAATGAGCGCCTATGATATAATTTTTTATCGCCTCGTTATTGACATTCATAAAGTCTTACGCTGCACCAGTCCTTGAACACATTTAAAAAGGAAAATTTGTTTCCCCTATTTTAAGAATAAGCATGCAGATTTAAAAAATTAGGTTATTGAATAGTTCTTTGATTGAAAGATTGAAAATGACAATGTATTTATGAAAAAGTTGTGTTACCTTATTAAGATAAATATTTAAAATAAAGAAATAAAACATAAATTAAATAATGTACTAAACAGTTTAATATTTTTTCAAATATATTATTATATAAACATATATTATACATTTTAGTGCAAATAATATCATTTTAGAAGAAGAAAAAATACAGTACTAATTTTATACTCAATTCGAAATCTATTTTCGTTATATCACAGGTATGGCTAATATTTGTCATATTATCACTGATAATAATAAGTCAATACGTTCAACTCCATAAATATGTCGAAAATAGAGAGAAATCTGAGAAATATTGATGTCAATCAATGCAGTCTTGAAAAGAAATCTGAGATGAATATCATACGAAGGTCAATGGCTCGATGCACTAATTCGGCGAGAGAGATTCTATCTCTAAAGATTCATACGATATCAGGAGGTATGAGAGGGGAAACATTGTGGTAACGAGAAGCAATTCAAACGGCACGGCATATAATCCTACGAGTGAAGCGGAGTTAGCTAGAGAGAAGCTGGTCTGATAAAGTGTCTATTTTCGTGAGCGTAAAAGCCGCCTCTGCTGCCTCTCGACGAAGCGATGCGGCGCGGCGGCGGCAGCGGCGGCGGCGGCAGCGGCGCGGCGCGGCGCTCTGCGTGAGGAGAGTCGCACCACAATGCATGCTGACCCATATTCGGGTCGTTGCTATTTCAGATCCATCCTTTCCATAGAGGAAGGTCGTCGGACTGCTGCGCGCGGCGAGCGCGATTACGTAACCGCGCCTTGTTTTTAGCGGCCGCACTCAAACGCGTTGTTCCCTTTCGATTTTTCGCTCGCTCACTTGATCATGATTGCAGCGATAGCACGTCACGTACAGGTCGTTCTAGAATCGTCAAATAAAGTTTAAATTGTCAAATAAATTTAATTTTTGTCCGATTTGGGAAAGCAATATTTTTTAACAAGAAAAAAATCGTTTATATCGTTTATTTTTCCAATTTTTAAAACTATATGTCTTTATAATCTCTATTAAATTTTTATTTAAAATTCTATGAAAATAAAGTGTGAGATTAATTTCGAAAAATAATATTGCTATCTATTTCTTCTTCTAAAGTGTTTCCCAGAAATATTTTTCATTTTTAATTGAAATATCTCGAGTTTGAAGAAAAAATCGAATTTTAGTTCGTCAAAGAATTTTCAGTAAAAAACATAACAGTTTTAAAATACTATATACTTATTTTCTATATGGCGAAATTTTGAAAATGTCATTCTAACGTTTTCTCCAACGGCGTGTATATTTTTTACTTCAGATAGACGAATCAATAAATAATAGATTAAGAAATATGTAAGATAATTAAATCGTGAAAAAATTATAAAAAGTGAAATCAAGATTAAATAATTTTATTCTAAAAATATTATGAAAATAAAATGCTTTATTATTTATGATCAAGAAATATTGCCGCTAGCTGTTTTTACTACTTATGCTTTCTTTGCGATGAATTCTGATCAGTTTTAACTAAACGCTAGTTTCCTATGATAGTTGCACATTTTATACGTTAATCAAAGATAATAAAATGTATATTGAGAATGTTATATTTTATTTTCTTGAAAAATTTCATAAATAATAAATGTAAAATATTCATGCAAACTTTATTATAATATATGATATTATCTATTTTGTATTGTATTCTTGATTCTTATTAGAGGACTCTAACCAATGTTCCGATAATTTTTTATCTGATACCACGTCGCAATTGAAATAATAGCTCGCAGACACGAATTGACATTAATCATGAATACGAGTATCGTTCATCGCGCGCAACGAGAGATATGTTTCTCTAATTGTTTTATTTACAGCATTTCTGCAGAGATATTTTATGTTACATCGAAAGAATCGATATCTGCGAGGCGTATAAAATAACTCTTAACTCGTTAATACAGTACAGTAATACAGAATCATTTCGATAAAAGATTAAATTAGCATCGCAAACTTGTCTGACCATTGCTACATTTTACTACTGTTATTTCCGTTGCGAATTTTTCACGACTACGATTTCGACTAACAGTTGACGAAAATCGCATGATTTTATTATAGATATGAATTAAATGATCAATATACGTACAATAACAATTAGCTTAAATTCTAAGATAATTTAGTATTTATTTATTTAGATCGGAATATATTTTTGCGCAAAGACGATACGTAAAAGTTTTACTATAGAATTCTCATTGTTTACTTCTGCTATAGCAATTGCAGGGGCGCGATCTATTTGGTGCATGTATATGCGAAAAAAAAAAATATATATATATATATAAGTCCTAATAATATCGATTGGCATCCGATCTCGCGCTTTCGTTAATAATTTCACGCTTCGTCGCATAAGCAAACCGTATATTATGCAGCGATGTGTAGAACCGATAAGATGCAGTCAGGCCGGTTTTACCTTGAACGTAGGCCTTAAAGACCGTAATCGAAGAAAACTCGTTTAACATGCGTATGTTATTGGATTGCTCGATTCACTTGTGCTGTGCGGGCGTGCGTTACATAACGCCTCAGTGCAGATTTCGAAAAAGCGTCTACCATATAGAATCGTGGCGTTTTATCTCCATCATCGCGATTTTTATAAATTGCCTTTGACGTTCTCCGCTTGTCGCTGTGACAATGCAAATTTTCCCGTTTACGTGAGCACCGTATCGCAGACTTCATTTGTCACCACTTCATTTAATTCGTTATCTCGAACGCCAACGATCGCGCGGAACATTTATTGCATAATCGACCGCGAGATTTTTCTATTTTTACGTTTCTTCTCTACATATTATACTAATGTATGTTTTAAATACATTTCTTGTCTGATACCTACTTGGATAGATATTTATAGACTTTATTTGTAGATACATTGATCTCTTTAGCATTGTTTGTATTAAAAAAATGGAGGTTGAGTGTATATACCCAAATAAGAAATTACATTATTATAAATAAATGACAAAATTCATCATAATGTGTGTGTAAACTATTTTCTATTTACTTTTCGTTATTTCTCACCGTGTTAATTTCATCATTCGAAACACTTGAAGTCGATTTATATTTCGATTGCATATCTCGCAAAGTACTCATTTTTCGATGAGGTACCTCATAAGTCGTCGGGAAAACCTCTTGATCGTGCATTCGATGCTCGCGCCTTTACTGGTGTAGAGAGCGCGCCGAACGATCATTAATCGCTCGACCCTCGCTCCGGCTCCAGTGTCGCCGCATCCGCTGCACTTTCTCTCCCGCCGCGGGCAGACGGACGGCCGCGACCGCCGCGCGCCGTTGCATTGGCGGGCGGGCGGGCGAGCGGCCGTGTGCAATCGCCGTCGTTCGGCGGCCGATGCACAGGGTGTAGGTTACGCGCTATAAAACGTCGGTGAGGGGAATTCCCCACCTGGAATGCACCTCTCTCTCTCTCTGGTTGCACCCGCCCGCGCCTGGTCCCACCACGTGGCTAGTCTGCCACTCTCCTCCACTCCCCTTCCCAGCATCGCCGTCACGGTGGTTGCACTTCTGTCCTTCTCTTTCCTTCCATCTTCTCTCAGCCTCATATCCGATAACGGCCACTAGCATTTTCCGCTCCCCCTCCCCCACACGTCGCTCTCTCTCTCTCTCTCTCTCTCTGCCTCCCCTCGTTCTTGCCCTCTCTTCCCCTTTCACACCAGTCGTCCCCTTCCCCATGGTCTCTGCCATGATCACCACCTCCAATGTTGTTCTCCCCACTATGCCGTCGCGTGAACGAACATGAATCGCTAGTTCAGGGGGTGCCTGTCGGTCGCGCGACGAGCATGCGCGCCGATAGTAAACACTCCCCGGCTGCGCACTGTGACTTCGCTTGTGGCAGGTCCGGGCTCTCGTATAACGGCTGTGGCAGCGGCACACCACAGGCTCCGCGGTGCACGGAGAGGAGCAGCAGCCGCGATGCGCGCCTCTCGGTGTGCACCTACCTACATACGTGCAGGGATACACGGCGAGATAGGGGCGGCTGTCGGGTTGGTTGGCTCGATACCGGTTTGGGTTCAATGCACACCGCGAGGCTAACTCCCCTTCTCCGCCGCTTCTCCTCGCGTTCTCTTCCTCCCTCAACCCCCCTGTAGCTGTATCATCGACTTTACGTTCTCCTTTATCTATCTTTCTCTGACTTTCTTTTTATATCTTTCGTTACCACCTCCTCTCTCCCCTTCTTTCCCACACCAAATAAATATTCTTCTATTTGTCCTTGTCAGTTGTTCCTCTTTACGTCGAGGCTTGTCAATTGGAGAATTCCATGAGATGAGGAGAAGTAAGGTAGAGGGGATGAAAGCGGGGTGCGGCAGAGACGGTTCCGTGAGAGGGAAAACAGGACAGCTTGTGTATGGTCATGGTGCGAAGATCTGGATAGAATATACGCTCGAGGTTGAGAAGAGAGAAAAGAGCTAGCACCTTTTTTGTTTTTCGGTGCGGCGAGAACCAACAAGCAATCGTCGCGCGACTTCAGATAACGGGAAGCACAGCTTCTCCTCTCTCATTTTTTCCTCGCCTCGTCGATCCGAGTGGATTCACGAAGTTTCGAAAGCTCTCTCAAACCTGCTGAAAGTTCATGCACCCCATCGTTACTTGTGGGTGCCTGTGCGGAATTAACAGATCGATTAACGTCCGCATCGAGCGCCACATTCTCGATACCACAAGTAATTCGAATTAGAAATTTTTGCAAGAAAATAAATTGCGGTAAAACTCTTTTATGTGAATTATTTTTAGATAATTTCTACTCTTTCAAAAACACAATATGTTTTATGTATATTTATTCATAATTCAAATAAAATTAAGATTTTCGAACTTCTAAATCCAATTAATATTACGAAGCACAAAAATGCTCAAGATTAACAGTACTATGTAGATGAAGAACTAAAATACTATGTATATTAAATGTATATATGTATATTAAAAACACTAATTTAAAGCTACATTAAAGTTAATACTTTTTTAAAACAATTGTATTTCTTTACGTAATAATAAATATAATTATTTATGTAGACCACTAACTATTTATTAAGACGTTTCTCATATACACATATAATTCATTTTGTGAAAGTTACGTAGACAACATTCTCTACATAGCATGAATGAACAATCCTGTGCGAGGATTAAAACAGACTATTTCCTTCAACTAAGATCTGAGGAATTTCGTAAAGTGAGATTCCATCAAGTTAATCACTTGTTATGACTACATAAAATTATTTATGAAAAAGCGTAAGAAACTTAAACCGCCTAATAGTTTCCTCCTGATACTCTTAAAATGAATGCCACCCAAGGGCAACGTTCAGGAAATTCTCAATGCTCTCCCTTGATAGCTATTATGATCTCTTGAGGAACGTAATTATTTCTCGTTATAAATTCACATAACAATCAAAAACAGTTACAATTACGCGTGTGAAGTCGATAACAATTTTATTATTTCTGAAAAGTCTATGTTATTCTATAATAGTGAAGTAAATCTCATATATATGTATATATCTAGGATCTAGAATATTCTTTTTATTACTTCCAAGTCATAGAATGACATTTATTGCTTTCGTTCTCTGGTATTGTTTCAATTACTAATGTTTATACATTAAGCGTTAATATTTTGAAAGTCTCACTTGGAACATCGATAAAAGAAAGAAAGAGAAAGTAATTAGATGGCTATGTCACTTTCTTTCACGTATGGAAGCTATTATTTGCACAAATTCGTAGTCATTCATTTTAATGGTAGACTTGGACGTATGATGTTTGATTACCGATCGTCTTCTATGTTAACGTTCTTCTCCAATCGTA
This sequence comes from Cyphomyrmex costatus, assembly GCF_001594065.2. Classification (NCBI taxonomy): domain Eukaryota; kingdom Metazoa; phylum Arthropoda; class Insecta; order Hymenoptera; family Formicidae; genus Cyphomyrmex; species Cyphomyrmex costatus. The sequence continues at coordinate 517,826 of NW_017275632.1, forward strand.
GGAAGTATAATTTAGTAGCGTTGTAGAGAAACGGATGGAGAAAATGAATTAAGAGAGATGAGGTATTCATATAAGACTACATGAAAAACAAAGGTACTTGTTTTGAATTATTACAGCAAAATGAAAAATAGGTATCCTATTTATTTTTTCCTCTGTTCTTATTCTTTTATTGAAATTATCTACTAATAGAAAAATAGGCGAGTACAAGGAAATATAAATGAAAAATTACTGTAAAGTTTTATTAATATATCGAGATGTTAATCGAGTTATTTACAATTCTATGTGTCCTGGACACCACAGTATTAACTTCCATTATTTGAATGATATCTTCGGAGCATTTATATCTATGCACGCGTGCATATACGATATCTTCTAATCCGTTTTATACTGCCGTATTTAAAATATAAACATGATACGTCGAGACACGCGACTAAGCGCACGCAATTCACGATATTTTTATAGTGTTTTCTTTGATTAAATATATTATTTTTGGTATTATTTTGTGAAGTTACATTTGTACAACTGTTTATGCGGTCTTTTTGTCTACAATTATATTAATTTTCATAATTGTGATGTTGAATCACAAGATACATATATTACTCAAGCAGAAATGTTTTACGCTCGTTGACACAGTCCAAAGTTTTATGTATAAATCTTTTTTATTTTTTTAATTTTGTTAGTAGATAAATAAAATCTCAAATCAATAGACATATAACCAATGAGAAACAGACTACTGAGATAGTAGTCCAAAGGCTCAGCTCGCAAGGAATGTAAGAGATCCAGGTTCGACTACCAGCCGAGATAATATTTTCAATAAGAATTAATTATTTACAGATTTTAATATGTCGTTCAATACTACTAAGATCGATCTAAGATGCGCAAAAAGCATTAAAAATTGTTAAATTAATAGTCAATTTAACTCGTGATATTACTGCAGTAGAGTTTGCGTTTCAAGCTTGAAAAAATTGTTCGGCGCACAGTTGAAAAGACTATGTAGTATATAAATTCACGCAATTATAGAATCATCTAAGATTCAGCTTGACTGTTGAGATCTGTTTCTCATTGGTTTTATTTCTCATGGTCCTATAAGATTTAATATTATATATGTATAAAATAAAGTAAAATTTTCATAATTGTAAGATAAAAGATTTGCATTTTATTAATTTTAATTGCAATATCTGAGTGATATGTATATATATACATATATATATATGTATATAATGTATTATACATATATACATATATATACACACACAATTACAGATTTGAAATAATTTTGTTGAAACATTGAAACATTTATGTATAATAGAAGACTCAAGCATGATATAAAGTTTTGACAATTATTTTAGCAACGAGGTTGAGCGTCCTATATAATTATTTTGACAATCCAACAAAATTATTTTCAGATCATTCTAGCTAAAAACTTTTAGATACTTCAGCAAAAAAACTTTTTGTGTAACAGATTGACGTAAAACAGATAATTCAATGTGCATGTTTCCATGTTCTTCGTACAATCTTTGACGTTAATTGATTTCTATTTCGTATTTCGACGTACAACTAAGAAGAAATCAAATCAGTTTTGTGACGCAGCTATGAAGAAATGCAAAAAAATAAGAGTTTATATTCACCTCGAAAAGATTTTGCTGTAATATTGAAAAATTGAACTAAATGCAGAAAATAATTTGTTAACCTATTAGAATAATTATGTAGAACGCTGAAATTAATTGCTATATAGAATGTCAAAACTTTTTACAGTATTATTCATTATGAGATGGAGTAATTTTATTTTCAAGGGTATGGATTGTATGTGCATTGCCGAGAGATTAGAGGACGTTCGTCGAGTCTTAATATCCCTTACAGCTATCTCAGTTCTGCTTCGAGCAGGGTCGCTCGCTACGATACGCAATACGTGGTCGCCCGCGGCCAGTTATCTTCTCGCTCGCTCCCTTTCTCTCCTCGTATTAAATCATAATGTAATCCGATGCGAAGCATAATCGTTCGCCTTCGTTCGTTCCGGATGCGCGTTATCGCCTCCGGCCGGTAAGTAACCCTACGATTTTACCCGCTGCCTTATCGGCCGGCGACGAAGCGGTTGCACCAGGTCCGTCATCACCTCTGCCGTGTGTGTGCGACTATATTGTACAAGATATCGTGGGTTAAGGACCCATGAACGTTTTTCAGTCTACCGAAGGCGCAAAGTCGCGTGTCTGGTGTACGTCTTTAGACGATCTCTTTAGTAGATAAAATGATCAGATCGTTAAATTTCCATGTAGCTGCAACAGGATTATTCAACGTACAGTCATATTTTTGATAGATGTAATTTGATAGAATTTCAACCATTCTCCCAAACAAGAGTATATCTCAAATACAGATAAACAACGATCCTACAATAATCTCAAAGTATTTAGTAATGCATTAGATATCCTCCTTTCCTTGTAACACATTAAATATCTTATCTACAATTATACGATTTTATAGCTTTAACATATTTGAAACTTTTTTTGAGACAGTTTCATCTGCATCCCTCTTTTCTCCATTTTCGCGCATGTCTTTCCCTTCTCGAAAGAAGAGGAATGGTGCATGGGGTAAAACGAAACATTGCTGTATTATTCCGACTGTGAGAAATGCAAGGAGGAAGTGGGAAGATGATAGGGATCGGCTTAAGAGGAAGGGTAGAAAGAACGAGGAACCCCGAGGAGAGAGAAGACGTTCAAATTGACGTGTCCCGAGAGAATACTTCCAACTATAACAATCGAGCCTCTTCTCTATCTCGCAGTTGGCGACTTTAGTCACTATTTCGATCTTAAGGAATATAAAAAGAGAGAGAGAGAGAGAGAGAGAGAAGAAAACTAGAGAAACAAAAAAATGTTGAAGACTCGTTGTCACTGTATTGAGGGTTGTCGAATTATGCGACGATGTGTTTTCTATACGTCAACAGAAAACGAGACTTCACGCTTTTGATTCTACTAAAAAATTATCGATCTCATTCGTGCGGGAAACTGATTTTTCAAAGTTGTACATCAATTAATGTTTAGGGTGGATTTTAAGACCACTGCAGGCAAAATTGAATTTTATCAATTCGGAACGACATTTAATATATGTATAATAAATCATACGGATAAACAACAATCTTATCTAAATCTCATTTAACATAATCTCAAAGTATTTAATAATGCATCAAATATCTTCCGACAATTTAATTTAATAAAGCTGAGAAAACAAATCAAGAATTGTATTGTTAACGGGGAATTACAACGCTCTCCTAAAATGGAGATAAGTTCAGACACACATACACGTACATATATACATATATTTTGTTCAACGTAAATAATAATTGTGTAAAGTATAAGTTAAATTTTAATTGTTCATTTGCTGGTCCGGACAAATGGTAATATTTAATGAAGCCAGAAAATGCAATCGGCGGTGTACCGCGATGAGCAAAACGCAGCTTTTATTAATTGTAATGGGGAAACAATAAACATTTTCGCCACTCTCGTGTCTCTCTCTTCATAAAGAAATTTTACCAATATAATATATTAATTTGAAATACAATAGCGAGATGTAAGTAATATTTAAGTTCTTATTTCTCATTCTTTTTTCTGTAAGATTTCTCAATTTTATCACGCTTTTGAATAATCGTTACTTCGTTTTCTACTTTTCTATTAATTTTTCTCTTGCTTTTGCCGGCCTTAAAACACCTTTGACACGGTGTCACAATGGAATCTCACCATAATGTCCATCAATCTGGTTAGTTCAATAAACCACTGCGTTAAAACGCAAATTTCCTCGTGATTATTTAACGGCGATATCGCATTGGCAATCAATATCATGCGTAAGCCAATTAATCATTTCGAATTAATTCGCCTAATCTTGTTATGCCATACTGACAGAGAATTTAAGCACCCGTCGAAACTTAGGTGCTCCGGGAGAATGTGTTGGAAGGGGAGAGGGTATACGCGGGCCGGCATCCAGCACCTGCTCCCAGGTCACGAACTAGAACTTCGACAAGCCCTAGCCGCGACCCTGGCGACAGCTCTCCTCCGCCAACTACAACCTATCGTTTAATTTCTCAGGACGCGCTCTCTCTCCTCTCTCTCTAGTGCGCGCGCGCACACACGCACTTCCACTCCCTTTCGGGAAATTCGCGGCTACGTTAATTAACCAAACGCACGGTGCGCTCGCGCGAGTCGAGGCTACGGCAAATCGATCGCGATTAAAAGTCCCGCACCGATGTAAACAAACTGGATTGTTGAGGGAGGAAGCGGTGTGGTTGCAGAATGTACGAGAGAGTAAACGGGAGGGAGGCACAAGGTGAGAGAATGAGTGAGCAGGACAGATCGAGAGAGAGAGAGAGAGAGAGAGAGAGAGAGAGAGAGAGAGAGAGAGAGAGAGAGGGGGGGG
>NW_017275632.1:522328-528896 GCF_001594065.2 Cyphomyrmex costatus
GGGGGGGGGGAGAGAGAGAGAGAGAATAGTCGACGTTGCGATGCGTTACCTCGCATAGAGGTCATTGACCGAGGGTGCAACGAGAATGGCGGGGTAACAAGACGGGTACGGGGGTGTGGGAGGGAAGAGAGAGAGAGAGCCAAAGGTGGAGAAAAGGGGGAGGGATACACGGAGAGAAAGAGGAGGAGGGGAAGCGAATGCAAGCGTCGACCGTTGGAGGGGTTTGCATGCAGTTGCATCGACCGACGTCGGCTCAGCTGTGCATCCGCACCCCCTTGCATCCCGCCACCATCGTTAGCTACCGCCGGTACCGTAATCCCACCCTCACAACCCTTGCTTCTCTGTCAGTCCATCGTGCTTCCTCTTCCTCCTCCCTCCTCTCCACCTCCCTCTCCTCTTCCCGCGCCCTTGCCCGTCCACCACCCCGTCATTTCTCCTCGCGCTTACCCCTTTCTCTCTCAAGCCGAGTCTCGCACCCCTTGCGGCCCGGACCTCGCGCAACCACCGAATCAACGTCGGCGTCACGGGGATGCTGTGCGCACCACGCCTGTGAACGTGACCCTCAAAACTGAGGGTGTGCATGTACACACTCACTCCGACGGCTGTACTGTGCGGGGGCGCGCGTCCACGCAAGGTGCTATATTATTATGTGCGCGATGGACACTGATTAATTAGGATCCTAAACCCGCGCGCGTGGGTCTTATCAGAATATCTTGCAAGATGCGAAATGTTAAAATTGTATTTTTCTATTCACTTCTAGTTTTCTTCGAAATATTCCCATTTTCTTTCCTATTATCCGTTTTCTTTTATTTCTTACTGTTTTGTATGTACAAACGCAGATTTTATTGTTCTGAAAAAGAGCAATAATATAAACGTTAGACATATTTAGATTATTTTTATAATTGCATATTACACCTACGTAAAATAATTCCTTTAATAATTCTTCATATAAAAATATAATAATTGTTAAAGAAATCATATTATGTAAGAAAAGTCATGTAATTCCATTTTGAAAAAGAGGAGGTGATCTTAATATTTTTTTTGATGCCTTTACTTAGATTTTATTTGAATAAAAGGATTTTTTAAGGATCCGACTACTTTTTGTTTGCGACCCAACAACATCGCTGTACTCTCATTCGCCTTTGAAGAATTATTTTGTTTATTGTTTAAGAAATATAATTTAAACTAATTTTAACGAATTTTTTAATTTTATTCTGCATTTAAATCACGAGTTAGTAAAAAATAAGATTGTGCTATATCATCATAAAATTCCCTTTGATGTAAAAACGTATCTGCCTTCTACCTTTATCATACGTACAAGTTATAATACAGAAGATAGTTAGTCTTCCAACACAGTCTTCCAAAGAAATATCAAGTTTAACTGGCTTTAGCGATAGTGCAGCTGTATGTCCAAATACATCTCGATTTCTGTAAACTATCAGCGATAAAAAAATAACATATTGTCGGTCGTACGATAGATAATAAAATCGACGTGATTCGATAATCGAATTGATATTGAATTTTAAACGCGTCATGCTGGGTAGTCGCAGTCATAAAACACGTATAAGTGTACATTAAAATAACAAATATGTGACAGAGTATCTTTTAGAGAGTATTTGTAATTTCGAATACATGTTTATGTAAAATATAATAATTTAGATAATATAATATATAATGTTTATTCCTTCCAGAACGTTGTAGATCGAAAATTGTATACGTGTGTTGCATAACAAGTCGAAGATCTCGTTGAAGTAAAAACATGAATATAGAGAAATGAGAGATATTCTTACTTTTCATAAAAGCATTGGAAAACGTTTCAATCGAGAACAAAGGAGAAAAGATAAAATAATATTCTTTAATCATTACATAAGAATCAAGAACAACTTTTATACGGTCCCTTTATTACTAGAGAAACTGATATCATTTTATAAAGAATACAAGATGTTATAGATACACATAATATGCAAAAGATAAACAAAATAATACAAATACTAAAAAATGCATTATTTATTTTATTACTTATTTTATTAATACGAGATTAGCCCATCACTTACTTTTAATACATTTTATTCTCGTTGAAATAGAATAATGCTCAAATTACTAAGTAACCAATGGAGGTGATGGTGTATTTTTTTTTAGTAAAAGATTTTTTAATTGCTTATATGTAATAAATATTATACTGTTAGAGGATATTTCATCCTATTTTCTAAAATTACTCTCTGTTCTCCAAAATATCAATACCTTCTTTCTGGGCCAGTATATCATAATAATCAATCGTCCGATTTAAATATTGTCTATCATTTGTAGTTTTAAAGAATAAAGGTTTTCCCTCTAGTGAGTTTTCCCCTCTAATATCTTTTAACAAATTATCAATTCAGTTCTCATTTAAAGTCGAAACTCATTGTCAATATAATAAAATTCTACTGTATCATCTTTGATACAGTTACTGTATCAGAGATGAAAATCGCTTCGTGTACGATTCAATTTATTCAATTATTTGCATAGATTTTAAGAATGACTATGCCCTCCTCCCCGTGAGTTAGGCTGTTGCAGCGGATAATCCAGTGCTGATAACCATCATTGACGTCGGTTGCGAACTATATAGCCAAGAGCGCGCGGGAGCGTGTCGGTACTCAGAATGCCGTTGCACCCAGTTTACGACCGGCGGACCGGTAGTCTGCTGCATTATACGATATACGACCGTGGCTATATCCACGTGTCTGGCCACGGTGGTGGGAAAGGGGGAAGAGTGCAGCACTGATGGGGACGGTCGCGAGAGAATACGGTCGGGACGCGCTGCGCGTGCATTGGCAAGATTTCGAGAAACTCGGTGGTGCTTGGAAACGATTTTCAACTAACGGATTGGCCCGTACGAAATCGGCCCGTTGCGAAAGCATCCCCCTTAACATGCCACCTCTCATTTCCGCCGTGTAATTGCATCAAGCGCAATGGAATTTCGCGATCCTCATGGCGCGGCAGGTGCGTGCATGCCGCTCTCCTCGCTCGCTCGGGTGACGTTGCACATTAATGGTTACGAATCCGACGGAGAACCGCAATAGCAAAGGTGGTATTGACACTCTGCTAATTGTCTAACAATAAGAAGCGTTTATAATGGAATTTCACGGTGTAATTTTAGAGTTATCTCTTCGAAGCAAAATACATATGTATATAAAGCTCATTTTGTTCCATTGAATAAATTGAGAAATCATTCCGAATAAAGAGTTGGAAAACTATATTAATATCACGTTTGAAAAATTACGTTTTTCGAAAATTACAAAATTAATTATTCGTCATTTCGCATATTTAGTATTTTTTTAAGTACGATAAAATTTTTTGAAATAAAAAAGTATCACTGTAATATACAATGTGTAGAAGTCAATATCTGTAAAATAAACATAGAAGTAGAAAGAATAATTAAATTGTCATAAATTCACTCGTGCTTGGTATTTTATCTACTGACTAAAACAACGAAGCGAAATACATTCATCTATGCTAAGAAATGAGCTAATATTAAAAGACATAACAACAGCATGACATCTCAAAGGCAATCGTCTCCCAGTTACAGGGATGCGCAGTATCTATGACAACGTGCACGAAATGCTGATGTACATGTTGTACTCGTGACGAACGATGAGGCAGGTCAACGCACGGTTTGTCGCTTGGCAACCTAACAACCTACCTACCTACCTACCTACCCTACGGCCAACTGCATCCAAGGATTAAAGCTCTCTTTTTTTAATCAACGCTTTTGTCCCGTCGTTCGATTGTCTGCATTCGAGCAGAGCTCACGAGAACGCAACCAGAATAGAGGGGAGCGTTTGATAGACTACAGAGAAGCACACTTGCCCTTCTCAAACGTCGTCTATACAGAGTTCGAATCTTTCAGTGTCTCGCGAGACATCAAGAATGCATTTATTAAATCTTTAAATCGAGATTTAAGGAGATTCATATATTTGCAATTTCTTCGCGATATAGATTTGTTTACTTTCTTCTTTTTTTTATGAAACATGATAATTTTTGCGAATGCGTTAATTTTCTTTGTTGAATGTAATCCGCGATAAACGTTCTCACGCAGCGCAAAGTTCGACTAATGGATCGATTTCTCATATCCAGATCGATCACGATATCCTTGAATCTGACTGCGGGAAACAAAAGTGCTTAGTGGGTGGCCGCGTAGGCCGCACAAGTAAGAATTAGGTTAAACTGCTAACAATTATGATATGATTTAGTCTGACTTTCTTAACCGTCAATTTCTACGTTGTGCACGCCAACGGCTATCTACACGCCACTGTGTGTCGGTGCTGATCGGTCAGGGCCGGTCTTTGACACTATTTTCCTGTCTCGCGCTTCGATATGACAAATTTAAAAAATTCTACGATCGATAAGAACTTTCGCGCGCGATACCAATAAGAACTGTGAAACTTTTTAAAAATAAGTCCTTGTAGAGTTTTATACTAATTATAAAATAGATGACAAAGTTTGCAATAAAAATAAACATAAAACAAAAATATAAAATAGATGTTTCATGTAATTTTATTGTAAATGGGCTTGTAATAATGAGTAAATATGATATATAATCGGCCACTTGTAATAATATTATTTATTATCCAAATCATTTTATACTAAAAATATCAATTATGTAATTAATATACATTGTTACCAAATTCCTATTAAGTTACTATTACTTTTACGACAAATTATCTTAGTTACGTAACAGATTAATTTTATCAAGATATCAATTGATATTATCATCCCTGCTGGTCTGTTTCTTACTATATAACTGTTTAAATCAATATGATTAAAAAGCTCTAAAAATATCAAATTCTTACATTAAGACGAAGTCATTAAATATTAAAGAAAAAGATTTTAAATAAAATATTAGTAAGGAAATGAATAATGTTTTAGGTCAAGTCAAGCAGGCCCACATTGTGAGTCAAATAGACTTTTAAACCAACAACATGGTTAGGTTAATAATTTGATATAAAATAAATGTGTTTACTTTAAGTGAATTAATTCAATTTGCTACTGAGGCAAGATAGGTGGTCGATGGAAATTCTATTATTTTATTGTCAATAAGTCACCGAAGGAAGTGTATAAAATCGCGTTGTGTTCATACTCTTCGCGTCTGGGATATGATAAATTTCTACGAGTACGTATGATTATGCGTGCATCTGTTTCCACGTTATACATATGCACGCAACACGTTATCACATCAACACCGATGTCAACGATAGAACAGCTGCCTCGGCACCTCTCATAGCCGTTCTTTCTTGCGTGAAACTTACGACTGTATCGGGCGACAACGGTCTATTATTAACCCGGGTGCGATAAAACCAAGGCTTCGTCGAAATTTCCTGTTTCAGCGGGCTAACGAGGCCGAGAAGCGTGCGGCGCGGCGGTGCGCAGAGCGGTGACGCTCTATATTTCCGCCCACCCCATATATGTTATCGTAAAGGAGATTTATCCCTCTTCGCCGTTCGCAATGATGTTTTGAAATTTATCTTGCTTTTATAGCGGAGATTCGAAAATATTTCTACCAAACTCCGCACGGTTCACTTCTCATTTAAAACAAAAGAATGCCATTTATCGTATTGCATGCGTAAAGCATTTATGGTGTGAAGGACAACTCATATAAGAGAATATAGAACAAGATTGCATCTAAAATGTTATTGAAATGTTTTATCGGTAGTGCATATAACGGAAGAAAGTTTTTAAAATTAAATTTTGATGAAATATGAGCATAACCGTGCAATTCACGGAACAACCACGAGGAAACTTCGAGGCTGTGACAGATGCTTAATCAGATGTAAGATTAGAAACAATGTCGTTTACATACATGCGCGTGTGCGATTTGCGGCTTAACTATAGAAAGTAAGCGTCAACGTCCTGTGCTGTTGATGACCCGTCACATCGCGAAACTGCAAGAAGAAAGTTCTCACAATTATAGTACGATAGTTTCCGTGTACGTACTTATGTTTGCCAGAATCACATAAGAAATCATGATCACAATCCTCGCGACTGCATTTCGCACCTAATGGCATCGACGGAATTTCAACTTAAGATTGCGTTGCGTCACAGTGTTTTGCAGAAGTGATTAATTAGCCTGATCGCTCATTCCTTTCGTGTTAGAGTTTTATACAGAAAGTCTTTGTGGAGCTCGAACTTAATTTTAATATTCTCAACAAATTTAATGATGATTCTGTAACATTAAATTGTCTTTAAAATTTTTAATTAAAATTCCAAATAAATAAAATCAACTTTTTTAAAAAGAAGACAAAAAGTTAAACGACCGTATTGTCATGTTGTCCATTTGCATCATTAATATTGTATTATTATATTAATAAAAAAAAATTACACTCCAAAGTGCACATGATTGAATTGATTTGAAAGAATAATTTATTATACCTTCTACCAAATGTGTTTTAGTACGAGTACTAAAGTTAAGTTCACTGACGAAAAAAATCATCAAGCGATACTTAAAAAATCCGATTGTCAGGATCTTACGAAAGTAGAAAGAACTCACAATATCGGATCGAGATACTAGGAGGAGGAACGGGGGGGGGGGGGG
>NW_017275632.1:528911-569143 GCF_001594065.2 Cyphomyrmex costatus
GGGGGGGGAGGGGGGCTGGAGGAAAGAATTACGTAACTCCCGCATAGACAAAAGAAGCGATCAGTAATACGAGGTCGTGCCGGAAGCAGCCAAGGAGGATCGTTCCTTCCTCTTGAGAGCCAATCCCGCTATCTTACGCTCGCTTTGTAACCGATCGATTGTCCCGTTCTCTCCGTCTCACCCATTCACCCCATCGTCGTTGTCGGTCCCTCGCGCCTACATCTTAAATCCCTTTTTTTCTTTCTTCCCTTACTCTTTGCCCTCCCACGTAAAGCGACTAGCTCGCCGCTAATTTCTTCACCGGTTGCCGATTGTACATGCAAACCCTTCATTCTCGCGCGCACGGGGGTCTCGTCAGATTAAATTCGAAACGGCCTGTAAAGCGTCAGCTTCGTGTGTTTTGTGTAGTTTGGAATACGTGTAGCGCAGAGTGCTGCGCGCCGTAAGGTCAACGACCTGTCTACGCTGCGAGCACACATACACAGACAAACACACGACACTCGTACGGAGTACCAATACAACTATGCACCTCCGACAGATGGAGCTGAATCTCTCTCTCTCCCTCTCCCCCCCCCTCTCTCTCTCTCTTTTTCTCTCGCTCTGCTTTCCTCTCCTTCGTCCTCTCTCGCTCTCTTTCCACCCTCTGAGCCCTCGTCTACTTCAGTAAACCTATCCTAGACTATATACCGCGTAGACCAGCGAGAGAACCAGACAGGAGGCGGACTAGGCAATACTCTTAACGAATTCAGGATAAGATGCAGAGTGCGGTGCATCGTCGGTTAGAGTACCATTGCACTGTATACACGTTACCATGTGTCTGTATATATCGTGAGATGCACGTGATTTTTCGTCCCGCCCGTGCGTCTTCGATCAGGCCGAAGCAGTCAGTATGCAAGATAGTTTTCAGCGTGCACTCTGGACCGACCAATAGGTGTTTTAGGTGTAACGGTAAAAGCCATTGCATATATACGAAACGCGTATCTCGAGAATGAGCATGAATGAAATCAAAGAGCCTAAACAAGCAATGCTTCAGTAGCGATGGTTAGTCTTATTTCCGTTTGTCAGCGGGTGTTCGAGAAAGTAAAGATACAAGCCTTGAATAAGCCGCTGTACCCTCTCGCGTGGAAGACTACTCTTTTTTCCTTTCCCTTCCTGATCGCGCGCGTTGTTCTCGGAGAGGCTTAAAGCGACAAGCATCGTGTTTCAAGAGCAATCTGCATAATCGAGCGATCGTTTGGCGCTTATTCGTATTGTATGAATTTAAAGAGAAAGAACGCGAGAATATAAAAGTGAAGATGAGGAGAGCATGGTAATCTGATTTTACTTCCACGAGGACAGAAATATTCTGTACGTCTTGTTTATTTACGATAAAAATGCACAAAGAATTAAGTAATAAGGCTAAAATAAAAATTAATTTAAACAAAATTGCGTGTTTTTAAAGAAATATATCTATAAAATATCTGTTAATAAATATATACAATAATTGGATAAGAGGTACGAGAGATATACACATAATTATATGAGAGATTATGTTTTTAATTTTATTACGTAACAGTAATAATAAACGATTAATATTTTATCGTCGAGAAACGAGTTCATGATTGCTAAAACGTCGAGACCTTACAGTTCATTCATTCATAATTCCATGTGCAACATACCACCTGTCGCGTACAAAATCATCTTGTTATACTTTTCTGTGGGAAGCGAAGTATTTTTACCCGTTCACTCTATCAGCAGTCGAAATACACGTGCGTGCACTTTGAGCCATTGTATACGCATTATCAAGATCAATAAAGCACCATTGGAGGCATCGCACTCGAAGCGCAGCTGAAAACATTTACTTTACATAACATCCTCGCGTCACTCCAAGTATAATCAAATGTTCTTTGCAAAATCGTCGTGCACATGATCCGACTAACGCATTTTGTTCAAACCGCACGATTTAATCATCCTTTATATATCTGTCGAAATAATTCGCGTTAATATAACTCCCCTCTCGAGCGATTAAACAATTTGTTATTAATTTCGAAATTGTTTTTGCGAGTGTACTGACATTGAATTACTCAATATTAATTTCACATCAGTTTTACAGGACTCTAAAAGTTACTCCATTATTTTTATCAAGTTTTATTATTTATAAATATGAGATCGTACAATTAACATTAAAAAAAAAATAGAAACAGAACAAAAATTAAATACGTAAACCTGTCGAACATGTTTTTTTTAAATTTCTTATACCACATTTTATGATAATATAGACATAATTATAAAAGTATGTAATAACGCAGTAAAGTATTATACAACTAGTTATTATTTAACATTTACTACTGATTCTTGCAACTGTCTTTTTGTTTCACTAAAGTGAATGGCGTTGAAGTAAAACTTCAACTCTATTTAATATCTAAAACATACAACAGTTTAATTTCTTATTTACCGATGCTATTGATATCAACGACAGTAAGTACAGCGTATGTTGATTTATTAGGACGCTATCAGAACGTAGTATCCGCCTATCTCATAATCATTCAGGTCCTCGACCTGCTCTCCCCCTCCTTTCTCTCTCTCTCTCTCCCACTCACTGCCAATCTATCTCATTTTCACCTTACATTTGAACCAGTCTATACTTTCTTTTCTCTTTCCTCGAGAACTACTATATCGTGACCTTATATAATCATCATACGCTGACAAGTTCCTTCGCCCAAATAACGAAAGGTGCCTGTGCGTCTGCAAGGCAACGAGATTTCGGCGTACCCCGCGAGGTCGAACGATGACGCGACGTTGTGCTACGTCTTCAGGGGCGGGAAGGGGGGTGGAGGAGAGGAAGCCCTCGAAGATTCACGAGACGTAGCGGGGATGCACGAATCTCTCTCTCTCTCTCTGCCTCCCTTCACTCTTGTATCTAGAGAGGGCCGGGGTGCACGTGCGCGCTATGTAACGTGGAGGAGAGAGAGAGAGAGAGAGAGAGGGCGGGGAGGGGTTCGTGATAGGATAGAGAGAAACTTCGTGTAGCGGACCTGTGCGCAGGACAAGGATCACCACTATGGTGTGGTTGAAGCAACGCAGGATAGAGTAGAGAACCAGGAGAGACAGAAAGAGAAAGAGAGAGAGAGAGAGAGATTGGAAGCAGAGAGGGGGGCCCTGAAAATCGACTGGACGTCGCCGCGTGCACATTCGTCGCGTTTTCACGGTCAGGCTTTATCGATCGGCGGCCTCGTGGAAGTAGGGAGGGCGAAGGAGCGGAAGGAAAGGAGTTTCGGAGTGCATCGGGAGGTCGTTGAACCCAGCCAGCCTTTTGGCAGCCGCGGCGCCCATAATGCAGCGATTGTGTCGCGCTCTCCCTCTCTTCCTTCTCGTCTCTCCCTTTGTGGTCCCCGCGCTGCCGGTCTCGCAACGCAATTTCGACGGGCCTCTCTGGACAGCGACGGGACGTTTGAATTTTTTATTTCGCGATACGTGCGACCGATACGTCCAGCTTAACAAGTGTGTTCTCTTTCGGTCTCTCGCTCTTGTCCTAACAAATTTGTCATTGTCGTCGTCGCGTTGCACCTCGCGCACGATTCTGTTGGCGTAGGTCACCGATTCGAGTGTCATTTCGTGGTGAAGTATAACGAGGTTCTCCTCGTATATATGGTCGGAATGAGAATAGTTCTGTGAAAATAGATACCTATCAGTGCTGCCGATTGGTTCAGTTGATTGCCAACAATTAGAAACGGTGATCAATATTTTATTTTGCTATAATACGCAAGTTTGTGTGATACCGCCATTTATATCCCCCCTACATATATCTTTTAATAGAAATGGATTATTTTGACTATTAATAAAAGTAAAGTTTGTTTAGTTTTTATAACAAAATACAATATAAATAAATTGAAAACATCATTTTTTGATTTTATACACTTACTAATTACACTTTGATATTATTAAAACCACTTTAATTTTAAGTATTATAACAGTCATGTTACACATGTTTGCGTTTTTCGGAATTATAGCATTCGCGCATGGATGATTGTACCTATTTTTGCTCCTAATTTTTATGTTCGTTACATTAAATCAATAATAAGATTTGAAATCCAACGTTATAATTTCTAAAGGTAATATAAATTCAACAATTCGCGTATGTTCATTGTTAATTGGCAAGATATTGGCTGCGAGTCGATCTTGCATCACATTGATGATCATACGCCCCAAACAGGGCCTTCAATATCTCGAGTTCAGTAACCGTATCCGATTAAGGACTTTATATATCGTAGAACATTGGCAACAGTGTGTGTAATTACCGTAACTCATCATCCAGTGGATTCCTGATGCGCACATAAATGATTCGAGCGTAATTTTCGCTTCTAGGTCCGTACGAATCAATCATGCCGGTGTATGCACATTTTCTTCTCATCTTTGTCGTTATCGAAGCTGTAGTAACTCTCCACGGGATTAAAAGATTCATTCTAACCAAATGTTTTTACACCTCTTTTCCGCGTTAAAATTAATAAGGTAATATATTCAAAAAATATATATATATATATGAAAAATACGAACGAAACGCAATAAAATGAACGTAGAGCCTTAGTGGACAGGCCGGACATTTACTGAGTCTTGATAAATCATGGTCGACGAGAGAAACGAGGCCCTCGTTTCGTGCGCATGACTTCATCGGACGACCTTAAAGGGGAAAAAAGACAAGCATTCTAATCTTTTTGGCAACCGAGAGAAGGACATTCTGACCGTTCTATTACAAGACTCCTTTTCGGCACGTTCACGCCCTTCGTATAGTTTTTCCACGCAGCCTAGTAACAATATGAGGACGTACGTATAAGGGCGGAGGGAGAGAGGTAACTAGAGAAAGAGAGGGAAGGGGGAGAGAGAGGGAGAGAGAGAGAGGAAAAGAGAAAGAAAAGGGGAGGAGGGACGCATGTGCGAGCAACAACGATGTATTTCGGTGCAGCGCTCTATACACCGCGTGGAGGTCAATGCCCGTCCTTACTCCGGCTCAAGGAAGGAGCGGAAGGGCGGGAGGGTCGGCGGGAGCTGGGAGGAGGAGGAGGAGGAGAAGGAAGAGGGAGGGGGCGCTTCGCGGTCGAGAGGGAGATAGGGTGGTAGAGCGAAGGGCACAGGCGCGGAGTGGAAAAAATGAGCAAACATCCAGCAAGTGATGGAGGGGGGAGAGTTGCCAAGAAGCGCCCCGGTGCGCACTCACTCCCTTTTTTTCTCTCACATTCTCCTCTCCTCTCTCTCTCTCTCTCTCTCTCTCTCTTTCTGTTTTTCTCAGTCGTTTATACTCTTTCTCGACTGTCCCTTGGTTTCGCTTTACGATGCATCGCCGGCTGCAGCAATGGGCTTCTTACTCTCCAAACGATTTCCTCTTAATGTCAAAACACGAAACTCGACCATGAGAAGTCTTCTTTCTTCTCTCCTTCCTGTTTCTTCCCGCCCCCCTTCCCTCTCTCTTTCTCAATCTGGGACTTATATTTTGAGAATGCACATACAATTGTAATAAAGGTTTTTTGAAATCAATGCGCTGTAATTCCGCACGTGTGCTTCCGCATTCAAATATTCACGCACATAACATGCACAACACATTACCACGCCACACGTTTATTTTTTATCTTTTTAAAAAGGTAGAAAAGTGCATGTGCACATACGCATTAATTAAAAAATTTTGCTATTCAACTTCTATTTTCTTTCTATCCTCCTATTAATCTTTTACCCATTTCCCATTTATACTTCTATCCACCTTCCATTTTCTCCTATCCACATCGTCTCTTTTTCTTTTATCCACCTCCTATTTATTCTTCTAACCACCTATTCTCTCTCTCTCTCTCTCAAGATTAGTAATTCACGTTCTGTTGTGTACATTTGCAAGACGCCTGAATCTTGCTTCGAGGTCAGCTTCTATTGGCGGTTCGTATGCACGCGAGGTGCATCTAAAATCTGATAGCTATAAATTATATGCAACAAGCCGACATCTTGAGCTCACATCTGCATGTAGCACGTAAAATTCAACTTGATGAAAAACGCATCTTGTGCATACATGTATTCCATTACGTAATTGAAATATATGCTTTTATTGGAAATTCAACAACTATTCAGAATAGAGATAATTATTACGCGCGATAATAAGTGATTGTTTCTCAGAGTTATAAAAAATAAAAAAAATGCCATTATAGGCATCTCAACCGCGAAATTTTTGACTAATCTTTCTTCCTTAGTGAAATCGAGATCCTAATAATTCTCTAAAAATATTTTATGATATATGAAACAATGAAAAACTGACAATGTGTTAAGGATACAATTATATAACGATAGATGTAGATTGAGAGCAATTCCATCCTATTGCGTTAGTAAAATCCTCATAATAAATGCTTTTTGAATATTATTCGTCGATGAGGTCTCAAGGATACCCCGGCATGCGTTCGGGCGCCTTCATCCTCGGACCAAAAGAATACGACGAACACGTAGCAGACTAGTTGCTCATGCAACATTGATCAGATATTATACGAGTAGCGGTCGTCGGAGGAAGAACGTAGGGGTGATGTACGATTACTGACACACCAAAGGTACGCTTGTATTACCGTACGTGTCATATCATTTTATACCTTGTAAATGCATGTATGCCTGCGCGCTGTAAAAGCATATCACCGTGAAGCGCCCCCGGCATTTCCCGGCATTTCCTTCCCCGCTTGTCCCGCCGATGACGACCGTTTTTATTCATTTTCCAATTTCAGAAGTGGCATTGAAGTTGTTTGGTTTTCGAAAGAGAAAAATTATGATATTAAATTATTACGGTCAATTATGACTTTGATTTTGACTTTTCTTCCTCGATCTAAATCTCAATGTTTTTTTTTTTTTTTTTCAGAACATACTTCTAATACTTCATAATTTTAAATTGCTAAAATATTTTATTTTTGTTAGAAGAGATCGATTTCAAGTAAAATCTATCATTTTGAAATAAAACGTTTTACGTAAATCTCCATAAAGACCACATATAAGGATAATACTTCTCTCATAGTGCGATTTAATCTGTGTAATGCGTTCTATAAAAGACATTCACGCAAATAGAGGAGCATTACCGATATTCCATTCTTTTCGTTCGCATGTTACGACGGGCCTTGTTATTCCCATCCGTCGATATTTATACAACAAACGTGCGAATATAGAAGACCGGATGGCGGTGTAAAAGAGAGAAAAAGATCGCACGTGTGGGCACAATATTGAAGCATCAACGGATTAAAACGAACGCGGAGTATGTTGGACGCGTCGATGTATTCAACAACGAGGTAACACGCGAAAATAGGAAGACGTATTTAAGCGTTGTACATCGCACAGACGACATTTCTCCCTAGAGCGAACCCATTGACTTCGTTCTCATTTATCGTCGCCATTAACCCACTGACATGGAGAAACGAGGTGTCCTTCCTTCTCCTGTTCGTTTATTTTTCGTTCTCTACCTCGACGCGACCTAATCTTCCGTCTCCCTGTATATCTGTTTTTTTAACACATTGTAGTTACAATTCTATTAAAATAACATTTAACTTTTTTTGGAGAACAAATAATTTGTTTTGCTTTTTGTTATATTAATCTCACTCCATTATTAAAAATTTTAGATATAAAACGTTCGTGTATCCATTTTTTACTTTAATTTTGACGGTATTTTATGGTTAAACAAATTTCTATCTTTGTAAAAAAAATTAATTAAATTTTCCCGAAAAAAGACGTAAACATACCTACTATGCAATAATTTACATTATTGGTAAGATAAACATAAGATAAAAATAATTAACGTAAACAACAAGAGAAACAGATTTTATCTATTACGCGATCACAATTTCCATTCTCGTATACGATGTTTACACGATTGAATTTTCTTGATTCTTAGATAACTACTATTTTGAAAACCCATTATCGATATTGCTGCATATCGTAACACATAATAGGACTAGCTATTTTCGATTGAATTAAAAATACCTACGAGGAAATCGTAGAATCTTTTTCGCATCTGCGTAATAAAAAAGTATAAAAATTAAATGTGGATAATTATATTGTAGAAATGTGAAAAAAATTTTTTATTTCTTATTTCTCTCTTTAGCTTAAATTTTTTAATATTTATTTATTTTACATTTTAATGCGTTCCTTGTGTCTTAAATTTCAAAATGTAATTCGGTAAAGAGGCGACAGAGTCCGAAAAAAACGGTGACATTGAGCAGAAACGCGGGAACGTTTCAACTTTCGCAGCTTTTCGTATCCTCGTGAAAAATGTAACGGTCCTCTCTATTCTCACCCTCTTCGTACAAATTAGAAGAGTTAGTTTCTCAAAGCGGTATGAGAAGCGATCTCCCTGCAGTGCGCCAAGAGTCTTCGCGTTCGCGCAACGTGAAACTATTTTCGAGCTAGTTCCCTGTGGGAGCAAAGGATTAGGAAGCCTTAGACAAGGATGAATTATGAAGCCGCGGCCCCCTTCCCCCCGTCCCCCCCCGAACGAGGAAATGCCGCGCCGGTGAAATCTCCGCACTCACTCATAACGTTCCTCCCTATTACGAAAGGATTTCGCGCAGCGAGCCTATATGTCGATCTTTGACCGATTTTGTTGTTTATACTGTATAGTGTAGGCGTTGTAACAAACACGTTATGTGCAAACGTCAATTCCTTAAAAAAAAAATCCATAACGTAGAAATAAAGTTCAAGATACTATTGAAAGGTAAAAATAACAGAAGGAATAACAGATTTCAATCCTTCAGAAACTGTATACAGCAGCATACACAGTTTTCTGATAGGTTAAAATTTATTATTTCTTTACCCTAAAAAATATAATGCGTTTAACATCATGTGATATTCATATATTCCTCACCGTGTTAATGTTAATATAAATTAACATCGACACGAGCTTATACGAAATTAGTCTCTCATTTTTAGAATTAACTCATTTTAAGACTTGGATTGAATTGTGCTATATAGGTTTGTGTTACATTGTGCTTGAATATTAAAATCGTAATATGTTAAAAAATGATAATATATTAGAAAAAGATTTTTTTAAGTCAATCCCCACTTTGCGCCTTATCAAAACAATAATAACAACAGAACGAACTTATTTTGACAACTATAAATATAAGTAACGTTTATATTCATATCAGTTATTCAAATAGCATAAAATGCATTTCTACATATGTTGTGCTAACGTTGCACTCAGCACAATCTTTAAAGACTTCGGTACAACGATCTTGTAAGGGCATTTTATTCTTGTATGCAGCCCTTCACGTTCAGCTTTTCCATTCATAAATTGAATTTGTAGTGCTTCAAGATGTGGATATATTTTGTATATATATACATATATAGTTATATAATATTGATAGTACTATTATATATACTCGTGTATATATATGTATATACACATACTATATGTGTATATATAGTTTTTTCAAATTGTTATATAATCCGGAATAAAAAAAATAACTTGCGAAAGTGTTTATGATACCGGGCTATAAAAAGTTACGAGTGTACTGATATTACTCTAGCTTTTCCACAAAAAATATAGGCGAAGTCATTTCTGCTAAAGGCTGTAATTCCAAATTACAGATCGTACATATATTTTTTCTTTCTTGAAAGAAAAGAAACAAGAGAGAGCATTAGCCAATGAAGAGGGCCTAGCAGTGCGAAAACTTCCTGCAATTATTTGTCGGGCGGCCTATTACGGCGAGAGAAATGGCCGTAATGAATACGTTCGTCGTGACCGCTCGGCGGTACGTAAGAACGAGTATCCGCCGGTAATATCCCGGGCATTTAGAAGCTGTCATTATATTCGGAGGGGAAAATCGTGCCGTGCAAAGCGGCGTCTCGGCGGTCACACCAGGAAGCAAAGTCAACCTCGCCAAACTGCCCCGTTATGCAGCGGCGCGCGGTGCAACTGCAATCATCTCACCGCTTAAGCACTTTCACTAGTGACCCACTGTTACACGACGTCCTAGCTCGTTGTTCACGTCGATCCGCCTTCTCCGTATGCGTGTGTACGCGCAGCTATGCGTTACAGTGCTACGCGGAATCTATTCATGATTCCATAGTACATACGCGTAGCTATGCGTAGTACTGCACGCGTACATACATACGTACATGTAGATGCATTGACGAACCGTAAGAGGCCGCGCACAATCAAAGGAATAGAAAATACGAAAATTACAATTAGTAAAGGAATAACCAAATGATAAATTCAATTCAATTACGATTAAATATCAATAGTGAGTCGATATTTCTTACGCTCTAAATGATCGTAATAGTTTTTTTATTTTATTTAAAAAAATATTTTCCTATTTTAGAGTTATTCTGTTAGATTTTAATGTATTATAGTCGCACGTGTTGATCAATCCAGAGGATTGATTCTGATATGAAATTGAAGAGAAAGAGAGAAAGGGGACTTGTGAGAATTGTCGGAGAATCGAGTGAGGAAAAGAAGGACACTGAATAAGTGAAAGAGGCAGAAGAACGAGCTGGCACGAGTTCTACACTTCTTTTCGGCCAACTCGACTTCCGCGTCACGAGAGTCATGATCCTCGTCGTGGCTGCTCGATCACGAATCGCGAACATTAAGCCTCGACACAGTGATGTTCTGACAGAGTTAGAGAAAGAACATTGACTGTTATAATAGACTAGGTTCGAAAATGAAAACAAAAGAGAGAGAGAGAGAGAGAGATTTTGTAAAACGAGAAGAAGGAAGAATCATGAAAGAGGCAAAGATTTATTTTACGCGCGCGCGTGTGTATACTGAATTTGTTGATATACGATTAAACTAGATTTTACAAGTGATGATCTCGTAATAAAAATACAGGCAAGTAATAGCAAAATGTCAAAGTAATTAAAATAGGTTTTTATGTTTGGAATTTTAAACTCATTTCTAATCGTCTATATGTTCGCATATATTTTAAAATATTATTTACATACTTTTTTTATAAAACGACAACTGTAAATAAATTATTTTACTAATTATTATAAATATGCTTCTATTAGATTAAGTGAGTGAAAGAGAGTGAGAGAGAGACAATCTTATTCAAGTAATTAAGTCATAGTAATATAAATCTCTCTCTTTATCGCGGCAACATGTTGCGATAAGATGTACATCGAGCTAATGATGTCACCTATTGTAGCTTAAGCTAGAAGCCTTGTCGCTAATAATATCAAGATTATGTTAAAGCTGTGTACAGGACGTCGCATGATACATGCAGTATTATTCACTCATGTACAAAAGCTATCCCTTTTGCGCAGATCTTTTTGCAAAACAATGTCGATTTACATGACTTTGTTATTGATCATTAATAAAGCTTTATTTGCTAATTATAATATGATAATTTGGATCCAGTCTATAGCAACCTAATCACTTTGTCCGCAGCTATTTCTTGTTTTGTACATATCATTTTAATTCGATATTTACTCGATCATCAATCATGCATTTGGCAGTTTTGATAAATTCGATATTTTTGAGAATCTTATCGGAGCAAATCATTTATTAATTATAGTTTGCATTTAAAAATATTATTAAAATATTTATCTCTCCTTTATTATTTACTGTAAATCCTAATTTGTTATAGACTTAATAAAAAATATCTCCTTATAAGAATATATATAAGAGGACGATTTACAGATTTCACAAGAATATAAGGTATTCCGCGTCCTCGAAATGTAAAGCGTTTTGTTGATGCGCAAATTCTTTATATTTACGAATCTATAATCTTTTTATTGAGAAACTTTCGTGAAAGAGGATTGCCTTCAATATCGGAAGAAGTTTCGTGGAGTTTGAAATTGTGTGCACGGAAAGAACGATTTTGCTAAAGAGAGAGTACCTAATAAATCAATAATTTAGATAATTACAAATTTGAAAATATTTTTATTGAATTGTCAAAATAATATAGAACTGATCATTAGAATGTCAAATCATACTTAAAATGTCTACGTAATTATTCTGATCATCAAAATTATTTTTAGTATTTAGTAAAACTTTTAGATACTCCAGCACAATCATTTTTTACGTATATATATTTTTTGTCGTATTTATCGCGAATCAAATTATTGACCTATAATAATTAATAGCAAATTAGAAGCGGAAAATAATATCTCAGCATTTCTATATTCACAATTTTACTCGAAATCTAAAGTACGTTTTGCTTCTATTAAAAGTTAAAAATTGAAGTCACAATCAAAGATTACTGATGCGACAGGCCATTGACTTCGTCTTGCGTGTTCGATCGTGGCCTTTGCTACTTAAATAATACGTTGTCATGCATTTCATGTCTGTACTGAAATACATGACAACATATACCTTGAACTGCCATAACTGATAAGTACATTAGAGAACCGTTTCACTTCGACTATACCTGTGATTATTTAATTAACACCAATAAAGATACCACATATAATGCTTTCTCTTGTTGCTAATTTAAACGATGTATTGCACCTTAACTCTATGTAAAAGTAAAACATATGTATTTGGTAAAAGAACATGTAATAGAACTTACATAACTCGTTTCGCTTACTTAATCTTACTTATTATGTTTTATATGACATTATAGTAATATCACGAACCGTATTTTGTACCACAATCATGAATGAAATTAGCAAGACAGTCGAACATGGATTAATTTGTATTGATGTTTTTTTTTAAATTCATACCATTCTATAAATGTAGACCATTTGTGTGTGTGTATGTGCTGTATTATTTTTTTCATCTTTATTTTGTTAATAATAGAACTTCTTACAAAGATATAAAAAATGTCGCAGAACTTAATTGTAAAAATCATCCAGAACTGACAATGTGTCTAATAAATCCATTCAATGTAAATTTCTTTGTCAAAATTATTTAATAATCCAATTTCCTTTATGTTATACCTACAAATTTGAATTATTCTTATTAAAATATAAGATAACCGGACCTTATATATGATATTACTAAACTTTGCAATATTTCCTATTTTTTGTTGAGTCCAAAATTGAAAATTAATGTGGTCATATTTAAAAGAGGAAACATTTCTGAATGTTAATAAAAAATACAAGACATTTTAAAATATTTACATAAGTGGAATAAAGATTTTAAAAAAAGTAGCATTCCGCCTTACGAATAATATATGTGTGTTAACAAATTTAATGCAATGTATTAATCGAGGAAGAGTATATCACGAATCATCGCGTATGGAAGAATTACGCGAAGCATGTCATAAATTTTATTTATATGCATATTAAAATATTCGTCAAATTTGCCGGTAAAAACGTATGTCGCTCTCGTAAGATTTTGTAAAACCTTTCCTCGTGGAAGGTGCGCTTGATACATTCGCGTTCGTGAGCAGATAAGGTGCATTAAATGTGGGCGTTTATGCAAGATTCAATCAGGGTCGGATCATGTTATTACAATATATATGGAATACCTTGATCGGAATGATCATAAAAATAAAGTGTACTACTTTGAGTACTATACATGTCCATGTAGTGACTTCTTTTAAGTAATTTTTTTAAACGAAATACTATGTAGTTGGTATATTCAACGTATACGTATTATTAAATAAAATATTGTAATATCTTTTTTTCATTCAATTGTGCAGAGACACGCGTTACAAAAATTAAGAAATTTAAATTTAATCATGCTGTGGGTTTTAAGATTTATATAAATACTTTATACGCAGATTCTATTTGAATTAACAATTTCTATCGGATTAATAATTATTTTACAATACCTATATTGTTAATGTAAAATTAAATGAATACATACATATATACATACTTTCTCTACTTTTTTCTATTTTGTAATTTATAGCATCAACTCTTAATCCGACCCTGGACCCAATCTCTTCTCGTTGTGTACCTGACCATGCGAGGTCTCGGCTTCGGCGAGACCATGATCGCACGCAACGTGCATAAATTACATTGAACGAGCATGCACGTAGAGTGAACAGCGGGGTAACGGCGTATTCCACGAGCGGCGCGGCGTTCCGGCGCAGCGGTGAAAGTTGCCCGAGGTCAACTTACGAGCGCGCAACTGCGCCTCTACGCACGGTCGCGATGCGATGCACGGTGACGCGCACGTGTCCACGTGCTCGCGTACGCGCGTGCCTCATTCCTTTCGCCACTGCGCGCACGCACGCTTTTTCAAATTTAGATATTCAATATACCCTTTCGTCCTGAAAATCATGATTATTTATTTACATATACGTTCGCAATACCTACGCGTTCTGTACACAGAAACAAAATATCATCGTATTTTTTTTAGAAAAAGCATGCCAAAAGTCACGGTGCAGCATCAGAGTAACGTGCGATATTTAAAATACATTAAAATAATTATATACGTGTATGGTGAAGTGAAACAATGATATGTACTAAAATTATGATAATAAAAATAATGATAACAGATGTAATATAGTAGTGGTATTGCGAAAAAGAGTTAATTGTTTTAAAACATGATTTTTTTTTTTACTACCTAAATATAAATTTTTCCTATTTCTCTGCTTGTTTTTTTATCTTCTCATCTTTATCCGACCGTTTGTCTCTCTTTGTTCACATTTGTAACTAAACTTAAAAAAATAAACTGCGCCCGTATTATATTGTACTAATTACACTAGAGACTTTTGTAATGTTCTTTTACTCATTAGTTTTAACTGTTCTTTTGCTCATCCATTTGTATTTTATTGCCTATTTTATCCTTTATTATCTTTTATCTTTTTCATTCCATTCCTCATTTTAATACAATGTTATAATACTTTGACTATTTTGTATCAAAAATAGATATTATCCATTGTCGGTTTAACATATTATATATTGAATAGTTAACTATATACAGTCAGTCATTCCAATGATCAAGGATAACATGTAATTTTTCTATGTAAAATATATATTCTTTTTATCATATCTTCATATACTAATGGAGGATTGTAAAAATTGACTATAAAGTCCGAAACCCAAATATTGTGCGGAAAAAAACGTCCAAGACACATTTCGCAAAGGCAACGTCTCAATTATCCTGTTTCAAACGAAAGCGTCGTCGTATCGGTCTGCGTAGGGGAGGGTGCGTGTTTTTTAGGAGGAAAGTCTGGATCTTCCCGTCTCTCTTCGATAAACATGCATTCGAGAGAAAAAGAATGAGCGAAAGAGAGAACTGTTCGTGACAAGGAACGACAGAAGGAACGATGGCAACGCGCGTTCGGTTCCCTTTTTAACCGCGGCAGCTTTTTCTTGCCGGATTCATTCGGCTTTTAATAACTCCCACGCGCAAACGACGGCCACATCCGTGGACGCCACAGTTAGTACGTGACGCTGTGTGTAACCAGTCAATGACCCTGGAAGCTTTAATGCCAAACGCGTGATCGTGACCGGTTACCGTGCGTCATGCCGCGGATTCGCTCTTCCTCCTGCGTAATTTCACGCGAAGATCCTCCCATATTGTCGATATAACTGCGATGCGTTCGAAGAACGCGTATATTCCAGAGAAAGGAAGGATCAGAGTTGATTCTGTACGGCTCTATTATCTTATAAACCTAGACAGACAGATCTCTTACGTACGCTGTTAATTAAATATTAATAAAATTTACTAAATACTAATAAAATGATTTACAACTTACAGTAAAAAATGCATACGATGCCCGTAACTGTAAATTCTTTCCATAGAAAAATTAAATGTTACTCTTGAATATTCTAAAACTGATAAACTTAATACATTCATGATAGCCTCGTGGTTATTGATAACACATTTGCGATACATGCAAAAGCTCGTGCAAAAGTTTATTCGGATTCACTTATTCATTTACAAGTTATTGACTTCAAACTGTAGAAAAACGTGGTCATTTTACAGCACAAAATTATTATAAGCTAAATTATGTGTTTTGTTATTTTTTCTTTGTAGTTGATTTCAGAACTTATTTTCATGAACTTACATCACAATTTCTCAAATGATATTGGCTGATAGTATATTGTAATTGATAGTTTGACTGATACTTTTAGCTGACAATGTAAGCCAAAACGTTTTTAAAGTTTCTCCATCAAATTTTTCTCCCGAAAGACGATACAATACAAAAGCGTTTAAAAAATATAAAATATTTAGTGAATGAAATTAAATTGCACAAATATAAATATGTATACAAGAAAAGAATTCTATCTTTCAACAATTATAATACTGAGAGATTTCTCGTCAAAATACAATTCAAAGATCCAAAGAATTGACAATGAGAATCAGGGAGGAAAGAGGGTCATCAGATACTCCGAGAATCCAAGGAAGCTACACCCGAGAGGGGAAGCCCCGAAAGTCCTCGCATTGTATCCTAGCACGCCGGAACCCATTCCATGGGGTAACTCACGCGAACGTCCCCATGGAAATTTCCGTTTTCCTCGATCGGGTCCGTCTTTATGATTCTTTTCGCGGTGCGCCTCGTACCCGTAAATTCTCAAACGTCCCATTCACTCGGCGCGTCCGTCGAGTTTCTCTTTTTCGTTGTCGCTCTCTAGGACCCCGTTTCTTCGCCCTCTATCTAGACGGTCCACCCACGCGTGCTGGAACGTCGAAGCGTTCATTCGCCGCTCGAAACACACGCGTAAATATACCCGCGCCGACCGTGGTTGCATTTCAATGTATTTTTACGCCCGAGTCATCGCTCCCACGGTGTATTTTTATCCGACGCGAGTGATATGTAACGAGCCTCCCTCCGATCGAGCGGAAAGGAGAGGGAGCAGAGGGCTAGATACTGTACTGCCATCAGCGCGGTGCGGCACGAGGAAAAAAAGATCGGTCGATTGAAGGTGCAGCAGCGATGCGACGCGACGCGATGTTTGCGAAGCATTCGCAGCATCCTCCTATAGCTTCAATCTCCCAATGTAGCGGAAACGCATCCGGGAAAATAGTGAATCGCAAGATGTACATTGCAATTAACTTCCAATAGAATTAAACATATACGTATGTAAAGGAAATATGCTCATACTTAGAATGCGGAAGCACTTGTCAAAAAAGTCAGCTGAAAAGAACAAATTTATTGGTCCTAATATAAATGCTAAGATCAAATAAAGTAACAAATCATTACTATTACTCAAAAAATGTAACTACATTATCATTAACGTTACTCATAAAGGAATGTAACATCGTTATTCGTTACCGAGAGAAAGTAACGAAATGTTCTTTCCTAATCCTCTATATAGCTATAAATACACATGTAATACACAATAGTCAACCTATATAGGTAGTAACGAAGTAACTTTAATTTTGCCTTTAACAGTCAATTATATTTCATCATTCAAATCGTGAAAAAGAAAGATCCATTATAAATAAAGTTTATTACCCTCGACGACTCTGTTACAAGTCAACACTCGCACATGATTGTGTATAGTTAGATAAAGAGATTATGAATACGGTGGGTTATGTAAGCAGAGAGAACGCGCATTTCCTTCTCATTCACTTCGCAGGAAATCCTTCGCGTGTACGATGCATTTCCTTCGAGGATACATAACGATCCTTTTCGCTGGTCCGTGACGGCGATTATAGAGATTAAAAACCTAATTCGCACGCGTGATTCGCGAACTGTCAAACTTTTCTTTTATCTTTAAATGTAACACATTGACCGACTGTGTTGATTATATAAACTATGTACGTGAACATTTCTTTCCTTCCTATTCTTTCAATAGATCAATTGTTATTTCATATTTAGCGCCCAATTCCCCTGATATAGATAAATTGGCATAAAAATAAAATTACTTTAATATCTCCAGTTGTTATTAATTAAATGTCTGAACTTAACAACCAATAAAATCTGTTACAAACGCAATTTTTATTAGCTATTGAACACTGTTTATATAATTGAACGTTAATGAAAGATTTAGTAAGCTCTATTAAAATAATTGATGAAGTTACAAAACGGTAAAACCCGAAATGTTTGCCGCAATAAAACAACGATTAATGTTATATCGAAGAATCATGACGTTTATCAGTACAGGCGAGATAACTCTTTCCGAGAGAAAGTGGCTCGATGTCGATGACCTGAGACGTTACATAAGATCATGAAATTATTGCAACGACAATTAGTAATTGGCATTTAATGCATAGAGATAATGTGTTGAAACGTTGAAACATCGTGTTGCCAACATGAAATTGCAGTTATGTAAATCGGTTGATTATAATCGAAATGTGTGTAATTATCACAACAAGAATTTTATTTAGTATTTACTTTCAACAGTGATAAAAACAGAATTAGAAATAGAATATGTTGAACGTTTTCGTTTCAGGCGCGATAGAAAAATTATTAATAATTTTATATTTAAAATAAATTAATAATTGAATATTTCATGTGAATAGGTTGGGAAATAAAATAATATGTAAAATGTAATATAAAATACAAAATGTATTTGAAACATAACGATTTCAATTAGATCAGTCCATTATTTTGTTCTCATAAACAAATATATTTTGTGACCTCTAAGATTAATCTGCGTAAGAGAGAGAGAGAGAGAGAGAGAGAGAGAGATATCAAAAGAATTATTGATTATTAGATTTATATTGTAAATATATCCTTCCAAGATGTCTACGAGCATTATAATATTAATAAATTGATTGTCTATTTAATTAATGATATTATTGAACTACTCTAGTTCTGTCAGAATTGCGTTTCAAGATTAAAAATTAAATTCGACGCGTAATTATTAGAATTGGTTATATATAAATTGATACCGAATTATTTAAGCATTAAAAAAAGATCCCGCTTGACTGTTTAAGGTATTCATTTTCTGTATTTATATTTTAGTGAAATATACGTACTATATTTTTCTGAATATGACGGACAAGTCCGTACGAAATCGCGTATTTGTGGGACGTTAAAAGGCACTGAGCCGGTGCGCACGCGGCATTTCGAACGCATCACGGCCAGATGCGTTTAACGAAGTTAACAGTATAGCTAGATGCGAAAATTCGAGAGCGTCCGTGCGAGCTTGATTAAAATTCGATACACGCTGACGCATTAAATTCGGTGGTTTACGCGAACGAACGCGGCGACGACGTCCCGACGAGCGCGCGCTCAAAGATTCGTCGCAACCGTTTTTTTTCTCGCGCGCAGTCGTCGACGTCGCCGCGGCTAAATTAGTTTCGTGAGTCTGTTGCCGAGATGAAGAGAACGCAAAAACAAAAAAATTGGAAAGAGTGCAAAAAATTGCGCCGCGCATCCCACGCTGGAGAACGTCCTACACCTGTGATTCACTCCTCGGAAGACATCGACCATTAAACGAGTGTTAAAATGATTCGCACAACTGCGTTAGATCGAACAATTGGAGTTGTATGTGTGTGTACGTTCAATAAGAATTTAATTTCCATCTTTATCTTCCCACTTATTTAAATTTCTCTAAATCTCTCTTCGCTGCTTTCGATGCCTAAATTGGAGTTCTACATGTTTTAGATAGTTTCTAATGTTTGATGAAATTTTTATTTTGTACCCATGTTTCTAACTTATTGTTTAGTAGTACAGTAAAATGTAGATTGAGCGAATGATTTGATAATAAATTCTACATAAACATTCAAGGATGTTTTCTTGTGATCTGATATTATTATTTCTTTTTCTTTATTATTATTATTTGTTCTTTTAAAGTATTTATATATTTTCTTCTGGATTTTCTAAGTAGGGCGCTGATCAATCTTTCTGCATGAAAGTTTGCCGGATCCTACTGAAATCAACGTCAAAGACGCACGTAAACCGGGACATAAATTCGATGCAGTCTATCCGTACCACGACCTCCGGTATTTTCTGCGATCGACCGTTCAACCAACCGGGCAGAGTCCCTCACTCCGTTTTCCGATCTGCAACCGACGATAGATTCGCGGTCCCGTTGCAGCGGATGCAGGACGAGAGTAAACGAGAAAAAGAGAGGGGGGGGGGAGAGAGAGATTCGTAGTGGAGGAGGGGCGAGGGCATCGAGTGCATCGTCCTCGGGGAGAAAGTCTATTGCAGCGGCGTAATACGTGATCCAGCCCAACCTAACCGAGACGGATGATAGCGGTGGCGTGCACCTAGGCCCGGGATAAGATTGACCAGGATTGGATCTCGCTTAACCTACTGTCGGCCGACAGGAACGACGAGAAAGTTACACAACGCCATGGCGGGCGTTGTAAACCGACGCGGCGCGAACACTCCGAAGCACGAAAAGTGAAAATAGGAGCCGTCCTGTGGTAAGTAGATCGACTTCGTCGCAGATTCATCTACTCGCGGCCGATAATATATTCCACGATCGACTGGCATCTCGCCGCAAGCGGATATTTCTACGCTGTAGTCATGAGAAAAGCGCGAGCGTTACGTGGCAATCCACGTCGTCGCTGGCGCAAACTTCTATATGTCGTTGAAATTAAGCCGAGGCCGGCACACCGAGATGCTTGCTCTCCCGCTAGAGTCTAATTCAGCCTAGTAGGAAAACAAGCATCGTGTGCCGCCAGCTTTAGACTAAATTTTAATGAGATAGATATTTTCATCGGTCAACTTTTTCTCGTAAAATTTCGTCATCGTTAGTCTACGAATTACATACTTTTTGTACTTATGTATTTGAAAATTCCTTTCTGTAATTTTAAATATACTTTTTCAAATATTTTTCACAGACATATAATACGTATCGTTTAAAGATTGCGATATCCAACAGCATTTGGTAAATTGTACATACCCTCGTGTCATGCGAACATGCGAGCCGGTTTATCACGTGTCTCGCGTGCGCGAACAAAAGGGTCCGTCGAAGGAGCAGAAACGCGGAGGCTTACTATCGCACCTGTAACCCAGTTAATTTTAATAGCTCGTAAAAGCCGACTCGAGCATTGTTCCGCCCAAGATACGGTGAATCGATAAACGTGGCGTTTTCATAACGTGCGATACGCGGAATCGCCGCCGCGGATCAGATCAAGCCTGTCAATTGCACATAGACGATATTCTCGAATGTGGCGCCGCCGCCGCCGTCGCGCAGTCGATCGAAATCGACGATAATCCAAGTGTATGTTTATGTGCCAACTGTGCGAATAATATGTCATGGCCACGCCCTTTCAACTTAAAAAAATTGTTGATAATTGTGTTGCGATTTAGTGATGACACTTTCAAGAAAACAAAACATAAACGGAAAATAATAACAATTGTTTAAAAATACGTTATATAAATATAATATATATATTGTGTGTAGTACAGAATATATTTTAGGAAAAAAAAAAATGAAGCATTAATTTTTTATTAATTCAAAGCCTATCTCATTATTGTTGTATCACAAATATGATTAATATATGTATGTAGTTAAATTTTTCGATAACTTTAATCGCGTTCTTTCCATGTTATTTCAATCTTCCTGGAAAGAGAGAAAATGCGTCAAGAATTTGGCTATAGTGGGTTTATGTTTGACGAAAATGTAACTTACAAATTATGACATATTTTCTGCTTAGAAAAATCTATTAATTAACTATATGAGTAGGTTAATTATTATAAGTAAAGTCCCGAGAAATCAGTTTTAATTATATAAAAGAATCATTGCTCAACTTGAAAGCAAAATGGAACAAGTAGTTTCTTTCAAGTGTAATGAGAAGCTATTCTTTCTCGCGATTCATCTCTCACAAAAATCAATTAACAGTTCCCGAGAATATGCAATATTGCGAGCGTTTGCGTAACTCACGCATCTTCGCGAAGAAAAACTTTCTCTCCAAGTTGACCAGAAGCGCGACGTGTGAATAAGCGAATTCTCGCGATCGTGACGGTAGGATTGCGCGATTCTTTTGTCGAGCGAGTATTCGAGCGAGGTGAAGGGCAAATCGTTTCTATGAGAAAATGCACAACTCCGTTGAAGTACGCATTGCGAGCATGAGAATATGACGTTTTAACCTCCTTCGCTATCGTGATCGTTGTGTTGCTCATATCTCTAGTATCGTTTGAAGCTTCCACGAATCTTTACTTTCACTACTACTTTTTTTTATTTGCGATTTATATTGAACTGTTACCTCTCTGCTGTCACCTCTTTTTATGCAAGCTGTTCTTTTCAACGAAATATTAAATTGCATATTTTTACAATATATTTTAATAACAGTGATTTACAACAGCTGCAGTCTTGCTGCGCACGCCTCATTGTTTTTACACTTGTAATAAATTAAATTACATTAAATTAAATTAAATTAAACTAAACTATGGCTTTTCGGGAAGATAAAAAATTCTAATTATAAATAAAATTTGATAATAGAAATTGTAAAATTTGCAATATCAAAATTTTTAATTTCTAAAAATAGGAACTTTGATAAAAAAAATCTTTTTAAAAGAGTAAATACTTACGTAAAAGAATCATGATAAATAGTCTTAACGTATCTTTTTTTTCGATCGAGTGTTGACTAAATAATTTCATGTAATTTTAACGTTAAACGCACAATAATAAGTTCAAATATACTTCTATATGTAAGTAATAACGAATAATTGCTTAGTTATTATTTCGCCGACAAGACGATCAGAGATCGCGTATCCCTCGAATTATACACGTTCCCATACGTGATTACGTATCGCGGAAGTGTTAGGTAACTAATCGATGCAACGATATAAAAGTCCAGCTCATCCTGGTGTGAATTACTGAGCAACACGGCATATATTGTCCTGGATATATTGAATATATATCCAGGAAATGTCAAGAGGTATCAGTCAAATAATTGTTGACGACGATAAAATCATCGAAACAGACGGTCGCGAAGAACAGCCTTTTTAGTTAAGAACGGAACGACTAAAGATGATGCGGAAGAGAAAATCGTCATGTCTGTATTTCATCGGGACCTCGAATGATTTACAGTGCGCTTTCAGATTATCTTGCGAGGATACGCTGCTGGTAGAATGATGGGATCGAAATTGGCGTTTAGAAAGTAAGAGTAGCCCGAGGATACTGATTTTATTGCTTGTCAAACATGCACGCGTAATCGTATCGGAAGACGCTTTTCACTTTTATTGAAGGCTGTCATATGCTTTTAATGTGAGCATATTACTAACGATTGATTTTTCCTGTTACTTTTTTTCTTTACAATACACTTCGCAATTATGATACACTCCAACTTTTATATAATGAATAGATGAACAAAAAGGTTTTACAAGATAAAACTAAAATATTTATATTCGCGCGCGTGATGTGTGTGATGTAATCTATTTAATCTTAAAAAAAAAAAAAAAACAATCCAATTAAGTAAGAGAAATCCTATTTCCGGTCAAAACGGTCTTAGTGCTTAAACACT
The DNA here is from genome assembly GCF_001594065.2 of Cyphomyrmex costatus. Lineage (NCBI taxonomy): Eukaryota > Metazoa > Arthropoda > Insecta > Hymenoptera > Formicidae > Cyphomyrmex > Cyphomyrmex costatus. Next base: position 552,106 of record NW_017275632.1, read on the forward strand.
ATATTATATCATCATATTGTTACATGTTTCATATAAAGTCAGCGATTCATTCCTATTTAACAACAAAGCAGACATCCTAATGAAAAATAATATCCCCCTTCCCTAATATTAATTCTTATTATTATCCAAGAGATTGAACAAGATTCCTCAACCGTGCATTTGTATGGTGCATTTGCAATTCATTGCGATGCGAGATACCGCCCGCGCCGATGCGACTGCATGCGAGCGCGTGTCGGACGCTAGTGAGCGGTCGCGTTCTCGGTAAGCTCAAAGGAGGTGAAAGTCCGACGAGCGCCATAGCTGCCGGTGCCACCACCACTACCATCATCTCCAGAACCGTGAACCGGGTGTTGAGCACGGCACGGCGGGCCCGGTACGGGCCCGAGATGACCCGGGTCCGGTCCCGCGGCAGCGCATTGGTCGGCGAGTGGCGTAACCTAGATGAGCCGAGACCCGCTAACTTGTACTCACGATACCGCTAGTTCTAGCGGCTATTCCGAGTCAGCGTGTGTGCGTCTAGACCGCCATGCCGCGCATTTCCGGGGTTTCCCTTTCCATCTCGTGACTCACGAAGGAAGGCACGAGACGCGCACGAGAGGAAGCAACCGCGTCTAATTCGTCCGCTTCCTTAAGGAAGGCCGTCGAACGAAAGGACGTCTGTAAGATCGACTGCTTTAATAATTCCACCAATAAATGTATTATTTCTGATTAATTAATATTTTCACGTTATTTTATATATGTTATATAAATATGTATTGTTTAAAATGCTACTATATTGAGATTATATTTGCATTCAGATAGCCGATATTTTAAGTATAAAAGCCATTTCTTTGAAAATTATGAGAATTTGCTAAAAATACATTATTAATTGTAGAAATTACTTCTTTATTATTAATAAGAATATTAGATTATTCTATACACATTATTTAACGTTGAAAATAATTCTTTTCATTATATTTTATGTGATTATTATGATGAATTAACTTATTTTTGAAAAATATGATTTTTAATAAAATATAAGATAAATTAAATTCTCGAGATTTAAAAACAATAATAATAAATGTGAAATTAATATATTTTTTATTAATTTAAAAAAAATATTAAAGTGCATCACGATCTTTATAATATACCTATAATAATGTGACTTATTTATTGCAAATGTTTCGTTACACTATGATTTTTACATTTATAAAATTCATACGTATAACTGCATCTTTTAATTATTTTTTACACTTTATTCGTTTCCGAGTCGATAATGCCATTTTAATTTTGCTATTATTTAATATGTTCTGATATCTTCGTAAAGCTAAATTATACTGAAATCGATTAAACGTGAGCACAAACTCCTCGAGTTTGTAGCGACGACAATGAGCCTAGAAATAAGCCAGTGTAATGTCTGGCATGTTTCTGATATAACGAACTTCCACTATCCGAAGGCGATTTACAAATCGGTATAGTTTCATGATTACGGTTTTCTAATTATCCAGATACGAATTCTGTTGGATCTATTTCATCCAAAATGTAATTTATTTTTTACAAATATTTTTATTTAAATTATTTTCTCTACATAGTACAAAGATAAATTTTGATCTTTAGTACTCTTACAATTAGTTTCTCTAGCACTTAATGACTTCATTTGCTAATGTAAGACCATTTTTGTGTGAAAAATTTATATTTTTTAGACATAGACTTTTTATCATATTGAAATAATATGATTTATTGTACAGTAAATTTGAACAGATCAACAAGATTAAATAATTAACAAATAAAAGCAGAGTTTTTTGTGAATTAAGTTACCAAAACGTAACTAGACAGCACAATCTACTCAATCTCCAGAACTTTGATCTCACATTTTAATATATCTAACAAGAATTTTAATTTAAATCTTAGAAATTAACAAAATATATTATCGCATTTTTCTCTATAGTTGCCGCTGACACGTTAAGACAAAAACACGTTTCTTCCTCTCCCTCCCTCCTTTTCTTTCTCTCTCTCTCTCTCTGTATTGAAGTCAGCCCTTTCTTCTTTTTAAGCTTTTAGGACCTCCCGCATATGAAAACACTTTCGGCCGACGTTTTACCACGTTTACTCGTCTAGCCTTTCTCCTCGTGTTTTTGCCCTCCCGGCGGATTGCCCGCAGGAATGCATAATAAAATCATCGTTCCTATCCGTTTAGGAGAGACTTTAACAAGACTTCACTCTTGTAACGCTTTGCTTAAGGCTTTCTGACGCGCTCCGAATACGCGATCAATGACTTCTTGAGTAGTTTAGAAATAAAAATGAGACTGACGATTTACGATGCAAAGTGACATATGCTGGGAACTCTATCGAGGTAGAGAATTGAATTTTCTATAAGTACCGTAGTTGAACTACTAAATAGAGAAATCAATGTTTAGCAGGTCTACGATTCTGAACTTGTGATGAAATCATAGAATATACGTAAAGCTGGAATATTTTAATAAATTATAGTTAATCATATTTCACTATCTTTCTTACAGATACGTCAGATTCTTATTATAGATAATTGCAGAAATATTAAATTATCATAGTTCTCAATTATTAAACTATCATTTTCGATTTTTAATGATTTGTCCGATTTTACCTCAAGTTGATAATCGACCAATCGTACCTTCTATTTCAGTTTTATTCTGATTGTGTTTAATGGCCATCACAATGACGCATATCGCAAATCGGATATAAGTTGTAATTGCAACCAATCACTCTATATGCGTTCAATGTAAAACGACTTTCTCACGATTGGTAGTCGTCGATAACGAGAACCGCAAATCGCCTATTATGATTCCGATGCCGCCGTGATCACGATAACGGTAGACAATAAGAGGCTAACATGTACTCTGGGTTCCGCATTGCGAATCGACGCTAATCGGAAAACACATTCGTGCGTCCCGTGACGAGTCGTTTAAATGCCTCTTTACGGGAATCGATGGAGCTTTATCCAGCGAGGAGTTTAACTACGAGAGAAACGCGATTGGGCGAATTTAGAACGTTTCCCACTGCAGCTGGATTTAAGTATTTCATTGGAAAACTGATTCTAATCACAGTACGCGATTTCATTCGGTGGTACGTGTGGTTTCTAAATCAAATATGACAGAAAATCAAGATTATATCATGAATTAGAATATGTGTTTTAATTCACATAGACTGGCTTAACATTAAGTTAGCCCCCCTCCCATAAAGCGAATAATTTAATGCTTCTTAAAAATTTTTTTTTCTTAAGATCGAGTGCTAGTTTCACATCGCTAAGTTTTAGTTGAGGTCATTAACATATAAATTGTAATATACTTGTAATAATAAAGGAAATTAAGGGGAAAAAATATAAAATATTAACTTACTTTCAATAGTATACAAATTAGTATATAAAGATTTGTTCGTTTTTGCTCTTGTGTTATCTTTTTATGATCCTGCTTAAATATTAAACTAGCAGCGACAATGTGTTTTCTTGGAAATGACACATATAATAATATGTATAGAATTGTTTCTGTACATATTAATAGTACAAATTAATACAAATTCTATCCTATTGATTTTTGATATTATTTTTCTTTTTTTCTCTTATTTTGAATTAGTCCTGCTAGTTTAATATTAATCTAATAGCGTCACGTTCTTTTTTTTTTTTCATAATAGCACAGGATTCAAAATTTTTCTTGTTGATACAAATTAGTACAAAATGAGTACTAAAAATTCCGATAGGACTAATTTGATTCTGCTGATTCGATCTTGCTAGCTTTATAGAGCTGTAAGAAAGTATGTAGAGGAAGTAAAACTGAAATTTTAAGCGAGGATAGAGTCATTTAGGAGCCCGGTGCGATTTCGTACACATAAAAGAAACGGTTTTTAAATATCTAAAAATTTAGTTAAATGCAAGTTTGAAAATAATTTTGTTGAACCATCAAAATAATTATGTAGGACGCTCAAGCTGGTTACTATAATAGACTGTTAAAACGTTTTGCAGCGTTGCTCAGCATGCTTGAATTTCCTATGTAATTATATTAATGGCTCAACAAAATTATTTTCAGATCTGTATCTACTTAAATTTTTAGATATTTCAGTAAAATCGTATTTTTTTACACAATAATAATATGTTAAATTTTAACACATATTGCAAACAAACCGATATAAATAAAAGATACGCCTCTGATCGCTATTTTTTGCCTTCAACATTTATGTCCTCAACATTAAATTAAAGTCTCTGTTAATTAGCACGCGCTGTGTGACCTTATACTGCCTCTCGCCGCCACCTACAAAGCTGATAAGACTTGCCGCGCGCGACAAGTAGGTATGTACGTTCGATTGCTATACAAATGGCTCAAAGTATTCACCATCCACACCAGCGATTGCGACATTCCCGCATACGTTACAGAGAGTGGTATTTCAGCTTGTCACGAGTCATTTCCCCTCCAGCGCGAATGAACGGCTTCGGCTGCACTGGCGCTCGTCTCTGCGATATAGATGACGATTAAAAATAACGTCGCGGAGCTTATAGTGAATCGCGAAAAGAACGATGTATGTATTGCTGGTAGTGGTGAAAAAGACATCCATGCGCGTGTTTTAGAAAATGAATAAGGGAAAATGAAATACCAGATAAGAGCGATCGACCACGAAGCTTCTTCAATTTCAAAGCAAAATAAGCAAAAATTCGTCTTGGTTTTCAACAGATTATATTGTAGCCTCGGGGCTGCACGACTGGAATGAAAGCTGAGGATAACCGGAGAGAATAATCCAAACAAATAAATTAGAAAAAAATAAAAAAATTAAAAAAGATACTCTTTTTAATTAAATATATTATATATAATTTGAAAATATAATTATATTAATACAACGATTTACTGCAAAAGTCCGAATGGGAATAATTATAAGGTCCCAATCACACAGGAACTGATCAGGTAAGCCTCACTTAGATCGAGTTCTGATGAGTACACTCGATCGGGACATGAGATGTTTGGTAAAGCAATGCCCTGCCCCTATCGGGAACCGATTCGAGGACCCTATCAGGAATCGATCGGGGGGCTGCATTATTACAACCCTACTTTTATTTAATCAGGATTCTTATTGAGAGGATTACACTGTAAATATTAAACAGTCACACATTTAAATCTATTAGTCCTTTGAGTTAAATAGTATATTTTGTTATTTTTAACTTCTATTATTTCAATACACATAGACATTTTAATACTTACAATGTAGTCTACTCGATAAGAATTCTGATTAGATGAAAGTAAGGTTGTAATATCGACAGCAAGACATCCGGAATTTCTCATTCCTGCGCACCAATTACCGCGCCTGACTCGTATTTGCTGCTTTATTAGAATCTTTACTTTGAAATTTATTATTATGACACAAAATATGTAGTTAAAAGTCAACCTTATTTATTATAGTCTATCTATTTTTGTGATTAAATTAGTTTCAATGTAAGTAGTGTCTATATTAACACGTAACACGTAGTAAATAATAAATTAAATTTGAGTCAAATTTAACAAAAATTTTGATTAATAATATGTACCACTAATGTATCAGAGTGAAAAATTGATCACAATTATTTATTAGAATAAAACATTGATTAATACAATCTTTCACTGATCTGTTAGAGCCGAGAACCAACAAGAGGTTAAGAATTCCTGTATGTTTGCAAACATACACTACTGGCATTAGTACTGTCGTCGTGCGATCAAATGCGTGCATTGAAATTTATTGTTAATAATAAGGCCCCAATCAGAAGCACAGATCAGGCCAACCTAATCAGTAATAAGGAAAAAGTTCATTCAGTCCCGTTCATACGTTATTCGAGCCAATCCTATCAGAGTAGATCCGAGGAAAATTTTATCAGGGCCTCATGGTACATTGGGTATGTTTCTACTCGAGACTATTATAAACACCAATGAAAATATATGTGCCAATGGCAAATATAATGATGTCATTTACAAAAGTGGAACATAAATAGTAACGTTCTATGAAAAAGTTCGTCAACTCGTTAAGTAATATAATATATAAATATAATAGATAAGCATGAAGAATTTTTAATGGTGATATTGTTATAGAGGTCGAGGAAAAGGGACGAAATATCAAAATTTAACAAAGTTCTTTCTTATTTGTACAAGTAGAATAAACAAAGAGCAATTGAATTATATATATAGAGCCATTAAATATGTACACGATACAAGCATTTACACATATGTCAAAATAAGATAACGTGGTGAAATATGTAATATTGTGAGATTACGACATATCAATAACTGTCACAAATTTACGAAGAATGGTATAAATGAGTAAAAGAAATTGTTAATTAACAATCAAAAAGACACGGGTGCGCACAAAACATAAAATTAATCTTGATAGCAAAATAAGTGAGAAAACACGATACGTATACATAAAAAATTAGATCATTATGTCAAATTTCAAGCATTCTAATTTCTAACGTTTGTACGTGTTCTAATTTGCATTGTATGACATGTAATTATAGATATCACAATTGCAGCAAAGTTTGGTCTGCTCTTAAGAAAATTAAAAAAAAAAAAAATAAGCTCTGATCCTTGCGTCGCGAGATGAAGCCGGTACAATGCGTGGCGCGCGGAACAACCGTGAGCGGCCGGCGCGGCGCGGCGGCATCGGTGGTTCTCCATCCATCCCTCCCTGCCTCTCTTTCTTTCTGTCTCTCTTGTCCTCCCCTCGCGTGCGGGGGTGACGACGAGGTTGAGGAGAAGTGCGATCGGGCAAGGTAGGTAGGTAGGTAGGGGACGATAGCGGAGGGATGGTAGCGCGGCGCTGCCGTCACGTCGGCGTGGTGGGGGGCATCGTGCACTCCGCGCGGGCGCGGGGGAGACGCCGAGCGGGGAAATCGGAGGGGAAACGCCGGGCGTTCGGTGGCAGCAACGGCGTGCTCGGTGTCATTGCCTCGACGCTCGGGGCGGCCAGTGACTCCATCCTCCATCACTGACCTAGTGCCGAGCGCGACCGAACGTCGACGGTGGTAACCGAACGCGAGGCCATCGACCTCAGCCGGCCTCCAGCGCGACACACACTGACACATCGAACGAACGGAGTAGCAGCAGCGCACCGCGCGCTGTCGTACACATCGCGCTGTGTCGTTCTTCGTCTCCACATTCCCTCCCTCCGCCCCCCCCCCCTTCTCTCTCTCTCTCTCCTCTTCCGTCCCTCGCCTCATCCTCTTCTCTCTCCTGCCCTAACTTCGTTATACCACTCCTGCTCTTTCGTCTCTCGTACGTAGCATCTCTCCATGCTTCTCGTCGACTACGTCTCGGTCATACAGTATGCATGCTCTCCTCCTTGACCGGAGAAGCGGTCGACCTCTCGGCTCTGATGGAAATCACGGAGATCCGCGGGAGGCCACCGCGCGAGGAAACGTCAATCGCGAAAGAGAAAGAGAGAAAGGTAGTTCTCGATCGGGGTGAGAAGGAGCGCGCCTCTCACTCTTCGTGCGCAACTTTTCCTGTTCGCACGCTGAAAGCCGTCGCGTGAGCTCGGAAGAGAACGATCGCTTTCTTCTGCACGAAAGTAGGATCGTTAACATTGCCCGATACCTCGATCTCTCGTCCGCGCCTCGAAACGATCCTTTTTCCTTGCCTTTGACCCGTCTGAGGCAAATGCGGCGAGCTCATTTTTCATCGCTCCCGCATGCCTTACATTCGATTCTGGGTTAAGTAGCGGACAGGTACCGCACTCGCGTGCTTTAATCGACGTTCGCATCACTGGCAGAGTGCGTTAATTGCGAGAGAATTGCTTTCTTCCGTGAGCGCGCTTGTGCAATCATGGCAGTTTAATCGGCCGAGCCTTTAATTAACGCGTCAATCAGAAAGCCGACAATATCTGAGAAAGAGAGATTCCTCTGTTCTCTCGCCGACAGTGTGCTGCTGCATAAGGTATTGAATATGACGACTTCTTTCATTTCGTTGTGATTTTTACGATACGCAATATACCGTATCACTTTATCAGAATTCTGTCGAAACATCTAAATGTCAGACCAGATTTACACTTTCGGTATTATCTCCGAAGATATGTACCTTTAAGAGAAATTATGAAATGTTCAATTGACATTACGTCTATCAATTTAGGACAAAACGGCGGTAAGCAATCAAGTTTCTACTGATAATCTTACTATTTGAACAGATTAAACCTGAAACTCTCTTATTTTTATACTCGATGAAGAAGCTTTAAGTTAACGCGAAAAACTGACAATGTAGCAAAGAGAAAAATGCCAACGGAAACTTATTAGTTGAATTATTTATATATTTTTACATGATACAAATTTATTAGCGTAGGCTATTGAATGCTTTTTACGGTTTTTTTTTTTTTTTTTAACAATGTTTGAATTAATCAAGTTGAGATCTTTGATATTCTAGCATATAGATTCAAGTTTTATTTAAATAATTTTTATTATAATTTTATAATTGCTTTCAAAAAATGGTATGAAGCTGAATAGAATGAAAACTTTGTTCTTATATTATGTCCCAAGAAAAATTATGATAAACGGCTTAAAAATGAGAAGTTATTTATTTCATAAAAATTTAATTTTTTAGATATGTTTGTGTGCGTATGATTCTTGTAAAAAATCCTTTAATTTTGAACTTCCGCAATGTGTCATCAGTTATTTATCTCATTTTATGATACAATGATAATCCTGGTGTTATAACATTAATATACAGTAACTCCGTACGTTGCATGCTGAACATATTCTTCGTTTAATTGTATATACATGTTTCTTTTTTGAAAAAATTTATTGAATACGATTGGATATTGAATATTGAAATAAATTTTTGCTTAATATCAATTTCATGACATAGTTCCTGGATTTGGCAAATTTCCACAATTCATAAATCGCAATAACCGTAAAGGCTTGAGGCATAAACGATGTATGTATGTATCTTATAGGGATTTATATAAGGAATCTTTTTTTTATAATTCAAATTTAGTATGCCAAAATACCAACTGGCGAAACGCAAGAGCACATTTTTGTACTACTAAAGACAGCATTGATAATTAAAACAATTATTAGAATACAAGTTTGCAAAAAAAGTACATAAACGTGATTGTAAGGTAACACAGTATCCAAAGATGGCTTACTTGTTGTGTGTAGATACACATATAAAAAATGGTTTTGCTAAAGTATCTGAAAATTTAGTTAGATACAGATCTCAAAATAATTTTGTAGGACTATCAAAATAATTATTTAAGATTTAAATGTAATAAATAGCGTTACAAAAAATTTTGGCATTCTCGCAACCGTTTTGAACATCTTACGTAATTATTTTGATGATCTAACAAAATTATTTTCATACATGGTAATTATAAATCTTCACTGACTTTTAACTAACGTTTAGAAATATTTCCTATTTTAAATTTGATCTCCATTAGTTTGTCAATGTTGGAAGAAAAGTACGCTCTCTCTCTCTCTCTTTTTCTCTCAGATGGGCCTTATTAATTATGTTATTAATTTCATTCATTATATATCAAATTTCACACATGTATTTATTTATTATTGTATTAGAAGCGGCTTGACTTCTTGATCAGTCGAAAATTATGGTAAGATGTACAAGGGAGATGCATCTGTGGTGTATGTGTTTTTGCATGGTCGATGTGTGTTGAGGCCGGAAACAAGATAAATGGGCACTGTTGCACATCAGAAAATGCAGTGGTAACAAAATGCTTTTCAGAGAGATTCGATCGCAAAACATATATCGTTTAAAGTCTACTTGAAATTTGGTTTATTCGAACGACGTTAAATAAGTTATTTTTCAATCGCGAGAAACAAGCATATCATTTCGGCCCAATTTCCATATATTCAATTATTAAATTGTTACTTGTATCAATCAGATAATTTTGTAATCGTCTATTTTATCACATTACGGTAGGTATCTTCAAAACAATTCCGATGTACGACCGGTAGCTATATCATTTTGTACAAAACACGACGGGACACTTTTCGCAACAGGTTTATTAAAAATATATTTTGCGCGAGGAGACAAAGTATCGGGCATTCTCGTTTCCGACGTTGTGAGATATTAGGAACAACATCGTGAATTGAGGAATGCTATAGAGATCAAACGATAAAGGATTCTCTGAAATGTCAATCGGCACAACGTCGAGAAGATCCGTTTATTATTACGCGTTAATCAAATCTCGTTCAGGGTACATCAGAGAGAATAATCGCGTGAATGCATGCCGCGGGATGTAGCTCTCGGACCCTAACCTACCCCATTCGTTAACCCGACCCGACCAGTGCAGTGCACGATTCCCCGTGCGCAGATCGATTCGCTTCGAGCATGGATTAACCTACATAACAGACCGGCATTCGTGCAAAGTCGCATACGTCGAGGCGATCATCGATACGAAATTAACTTGCATGCATCCCTCCCATCCCCACTAAACCCTTTCTTCGCTCCCTTTCTCACCCTTTCTCCGAGTCTCCTGATTATCGGAACGTCCTCCTCGCCGCTCGGCTGCAGTTCATTGCTCTGTATCGTGCATGAAGAGAGTGTTATATAAATATTCCTCCCGCAGTCTCTCGTGAAAAACTTTTGATATACGTCGTATACAAATGGAATATACGCGTGTAATACCGTCACGATACCGTCAATTATTCTCGGAACTTTCCGAATGAGATCAAATCCACGAGTGCTGAGTTATGCTATCAAGCGACGACGCCAAGTAAATAAAAAATTTCAGGTGATTCTCCTGTGAGGATCCTGTGATGACTATGGCACTACGAATCAAGGTGCTACCGTTATAGCTTATCTCGATAGCTTTTCGCCTTGTCAGATTTTTCCAAGTATCGGAAGCGAAGGTTATTATTAATAATCTAATGATATCTTTGTTATGTAATGTCGATACGAGCTTTTGATCGCAATCAGTCTGAATAAAATACAGTCAATCCCGAGATCTCGAGATCGAGTCTATGTAAAGTTTCATTTCGACGATTTTAGTTTTCAAGTTCAATGTTCAGTCTCGCGAGTGTCCGCCAAGGCGCATCTATAACATCCAAAGCGAGCGACTGTCCGTCAAGGTGCGTTCTTATACAAGGTTACGCATTTACCCAACATGACGGCTGTCGGTGCGTTGAAAAGTTGAAAACCTCACCTGAATGCAGTCCTTATACATATATATCATGGGAGCATATTTTCGAAAGAGTGACCGAGCAAAAGAATGAGCAACATAGTTTCTTTTCGGCACGATTGATGGTCGACGACACCGCAGTTTCATTATCAGTTTGATAGCTAGTGATAGTTTGTTTCGTAGTGTACGAGCGTCTTGTAAAAATAATGCGAATGTTACTGTTTTGTGATCATTTTGCTTGAATGTATAATGTATTATACAGGAGATATAAAGGTTAGTAGAACATAAGTTAATTGTAGTAGAATAAAGGTTATTAACACTAGTAAACATCAATTAATAGTGACATTATTACATCAATCCTATAATTTAATCACTCAATAGTATTAATGTCATAATATATACTGTATGTATATAATAATTATTTTGTTGAATAGAAGTTGTTGAATAGAACCAACGGAATTATACATATATATATATGTATATAGCATATAATGAAGTAAAAACTTGGTCATTTTATTCATTTTAAATATTCATGTTAAATAAATTACGTATAAAATATTTTTGTGTTTTATATTTAATCAAACATTTGACTAATTAATCTGATATTTGGTTTTAAACAAACTTAATATACAGTTTTAAAAAAACTATTACAGTTAATATTTAATAATCAAATACTTGTATAATCTAACATTTATTTTTGGTCTAGAAAGATGATCATCTTTTAGAAAAGTTTTTAGACTGTAAGTATAACGTACGATGTTTTTTTATATATTAGTCTCGATATTAGCGTAAATACTTTTCTTTCTTTTTTTATTTTTATTCAAGGATTTATTAGTAGATTTTATTTTTTTTTCCCCCCTAAAAAAACACGCTTATAGTATCTTTCATCTAAATCTAAATTATAAATTCCTGAAAAGTGCATTGCTATAAAAAACTTATAATTCTTACAGTTTACCTGTTAGATTCTACTATTATACAATATAACCTTACGCGACGTGGAAAAGAACGATAAAGTGTACAATGTGAGATTACTTAATCTGTGATTATTGAATGATTTTGTCTTTCAATTTTATAAAAGATTTCGAAAAGAGAGAGCAAATTTCCGAAATTAGAGTATCACAGTTACAAATTAGAAATTTTTCCATGAGTTAGGGATTTTGTTTAATTTTCTCAGTCTGTCGAGATAATTCGTAGCAATATTACGAGCAAGTAACGTGAGGGGTGAGAATGGGCGATACGCGGCGAACAGGAGTGTGTCAAACGCCGGGAAACCGATTTCCGCGTCCCAACGCCCTTCGTCGTCGGAGCAATTCCTCGGTGACGAACCGGCAAATTCCTGTTTTCATGGTGAGGGGAACATTTTCGCATCGGTCCTGCGCCGCATTGCTAGTGTCTGGAAACGAACGAGTCACGAGGGCGGCGATACGAATGACAACGAGTGTCTTCTGATGTCAAGACGATTTTATTTTCTATTCGCTTTCTTCGCTTTCCTCTTCTTCATCATCGCGCCGATCGTGGCCGGCCGTTCGCTGAACCGAGATTACTCTACGATGCGAGAATGACGCGACCACTTTCCGTCTGTATGGATCTTTACGAGGATTGACGATCGCTTGAATTATGCAACATAGTGCACGCGGACGATCCCATTGATCATGATCTATAGGATCGTTAAATAGGGAAGAGTTAGTATTGTTAGCGGGATCTCGCCTCGCGATAATTACTATGGTTTATAGACGTCGGGCGAATAGTCGCAATATATGTATGCGACCAACCGCGGAATCGCGGGATACGAATCAAAACTCGTATGTGTGCTCTATTTGTAATCTCTGTCGCGAATTCGCGAGAACTAATTTATATGTAAATTAAGTCATATTAGCGTCATATCGCAAATATAACGCAGTTTCGATGATGGGACACCAATAAGGGATAAACTAACAAAGTGTAACGTATGAATTGTATTACACTTTTATAATAATTACCTTGTAACTATGTATATCTACAAAAAACAATTGTCATGGCAGGCATGATTTATCATAAATCGCATAATTCTTTTTTCCAATCTACAAAGTAAGTTTCTGGTTACATTAATTGAAAATTTGGTTGAAAATACGCAAATTAAATTTTCTGGTTGAATCTATTATAATTCTAGTTTAGACAACCAGAATTCTGATTGATGTGATCAGAATCTTCTAGTTCGTTTATTCTGAACCAGATACTTTTTTTTTCAGTGTACAAATAACTAAAAATTGGCTAAAAATCGTATCTAAATAAAATAAATTTTTAATTCTTTCTTCATGTTTTTTATATTATTATCAAAATGTGATGTAATGGTAGTGTGTGATTATTATATTAGTTTATGTCAATTAACAAAATTGGAAAAATAGTAAATTTTTGAGAAGCTAAAAAACTGTACGTATTTTTAATGTTTTTCCAAGTCCCTTCAAACTAAATTGTAGTGATGATAAGTGAAAAAGAATAAAATCGTTTTACTAATGACGATAACTAATTATTATAGGATAACATCAAATTAGGTTGTTTGCTTAATACACGTGCATAGTAATAAAAAGTTATTTATTGCAGTGATCTCAAGAGAAATTTATCCCCCTCACGCGCAATTGTAAGTTATGTCATCGCAAAAATTGCTCATTCGCACGAATAGATCATTTCAGGAAAAATTTTGTGTACATTCCAATGTAATCAGATATTGCAATACCCGGAAACTGAACCTGCATAACACATATGATTACTTATAAAACAGGAGTAATATACAATTAGATAAAAAAAAAAAGTAGACTCGGAGAGTAGCAATAGAGGAAAAAACCCCAGAAACATACATAAATGAATACACCTGCAAACAGCTACATAAAGACAATAGCTGCTTTCGGCAGAGAAAACTGATCAGTAAGCGCTTAGCGATTCTTAAACATGGTATATTCGTATACTTATATTCAGCAAAGAAGCCGAGAATCAATCATATTAAAGAATCACTGAGCGCTAACTGATTAATTTTCTCTGCTGAACGCAACCAATGATTTAATCATGAAGGCGATAAATTCGTAATATTGGAGAGGCAACCAACTCTTTAAGTTCAAAGCGCAGATAACTGGAGCGAACAGAGCACTTCTTAATCAGTAAATGCGGAAAAATCGCGTGTGTGAGGCGCGGATGGACTCGAACCAGGACTACGAATCGATCGACTAAGCGCAGAATCACCCAACGCCTCATTTGAAGAAAAATATCGATAAGGTAACTTACATTTTTGGTTCGTCGATGATCGGCCATCAACGTGAGCGCCAGCTGGTAGCACTTCCTTTTTTTACCCCTCTAAATCCTTGGTTGCGGAAGTTCCTCCTGGTCGACGCCTTCGATCGGTTGGCGGTTTCAGCTGCTGCTGCTGCTGCTGCCGGTGGTACCGGACTCGCGTAATACGCCAATCATCGTATACCAATCTAATCCAAACGCTTCACCAACGTATAATCACAATATAACGAGCGATTGATCACTCTGTAAATTCATAACGAGATTCACTTTCACTCGCGCTCTTCTCTTTTCCTTTCGCTCGCGGCTTCACTTCGCGGGATCGTGGAAGAAAGAAGAAAGAGAGGGAAACGACGGTCGCGCCGATCATACAGGTGAGGTGGAATACGGAGGAGGAGGAAAGAGGGAAGAGACACACGAGATAACGTGATGGATAAGCTAAAGAAAAGCAGAGGACACGTAGAAGCAAAAAAAAAATAGAATGGAAAAAGACGCGTCAGGATAACGTGTCACAGTTTCACTTTTAAATTCCACTAGGCGCTCTCATTGCTTCGAACTACGACAACGAAGGCTGGTGATTCTCCGTTTTGCGCAACTGCGCCACTCGTACATGGATTACCGTTATCGTGACGTAGCAACGGTAACATCACTATAACGTAGCATCGCTCTGCTGGGCTTTGACACAGAATCTCTTAAACACAGGATCTTCCGGTCTATGGCCGATGGTTGGTCTCAGATTTTTCGTACAGATCCTCTCTTGAACTCTGGACGTTGGAGATGTGGAACGATCGGCAGGAATGGCCTAGATCGATAATAATTCTCAAGAGAGAAGGAAAAAGATGGACGAAGACAGAACAGTCTATCTCTATTGTCGTTATTAACTAAATGCTGGCTAGGCAGTTTTCGTGGTCTTCGATCGGTCGCGACCTGAATGGCCTCGGTGTCAAGGCCGCTCCGAATTGGCGCCGGATCCTCCCGTACCGGAAAAAATCGAGCTGTCTCACAGAAGGCGAGGAATTCTGTGCTGCGAGTCAACGGCGGACATGACGTCGGCCGCTTTACGCCGAACTAACTGCCTTTCTCACCTTTGTGTCTCATATTCCTCAACGATGCGATTAACACTCTCACTCGTGAGTTCGAATAACTTTCAGCAAGGGCAGCGCTCTTGTGACTTTCCGCCGTAACGACGGTGCGGAAACTCGTTGCGAGGACACGGCGGACCTCGTCCACAATTTCGCTCTTCGTGATTGTCACTGTTCATCTCGTGGTCTTTGTGATATCGACACACTTCGTTATCCCTAACAAGCCCACCAAGTTCGACGACGGCTATTCCTCCTTGCTAGATTCGCTAAACGTGAGAGAAACGATTCTCGTTATCATATCGGAGACAAATCGCGGATTGCGAACCACGCGAAATCGAGGCTGTGTGACGCCATCACACAACAGGGGGGAAGCCGCGAGATCCCGACGACGAAGACCGATAATGGTCGTCTCAGCCAATTAGCTGCCTAAGTCGCGAATCCCGGTCAAAAGAGCGATCTCCGTGCGCGCTCGAATCTTTTGGTGATTCAAGTGCCATCGCACTATGTAAGTGACGTCATGTTAATAAGACCTGTTGGGGGAGGGAGAAGCCTGGCGATAATTTCAGATATAATACGGCGATTACAATTTCAAGTTATTCCATTTAATTTTACATCGATAAGGTAAAGGTTAATCTACCGAACACATAATCAAACGGATAGAGTCGATTAAACTAACAGATAAAAAATACTGATTCAGCTTGTATTGTAGATCATAGATAAAAACCGCTATCGTATAACTGATAATTTAAATCTTGATAGATAAATCTAATTCCTTATTGATTTTTAACCAACAAATATTGTCGAATAACGAGATCGATTGGATTAAAGTAGCTGATTCTCAAAGCGGATAGTCAGAGCCAGCTGATTAAACTAGCGAGACGCTTCTCACGACCGTTCCTAATTAATCTCCTACCGGGAGTTCCGAATTAGAATTTCGCATCGCGAAAACGCGCTCAGTTGGCAGCAGAGTATATAGTTATCACACAATCTGGAATATCTCCTGTATTCGTAGACATTTCAGGATGATCTTTTGCGAATCGTTCAGACATTTTATATCAACTATTCGAAAGCTGCACAAACACGACATAAAGACACGTGCTAAGAAAATAATTGCTCGGCAAAATTTGGAGCGGCTAGATTCGTAAGAGAAGCTCGACGTCTCTAAATGTATACGTTTAACGTCTTTTGCACAAGACGTGCAGTTTTCGAATAAGACGGTCTCGGCTAATTCAATATCGGAGATGACGCTCCCGTCGGATAGCTGCATGTAAAATCGCGAACTGGGTAGACGGGCGGTCTCGCCTCTATTTTCAACAGCGCGAAAATAGTCGCGCCTAGCGCGGCGGATAGTCGCCGTAGCGTAATACCGTACGCACGACACCTGGACGTATGTGTATTTATACGTTCCAGACGATTGCCACCGTGGAGTAAATTTTATGCCATAATGTCGTGAATCGGCGTGCGTAAGCAACAACACGCACGGCTAGGGAAAATCAGGGAAACTTATACCGCGGACGTTTACAGAAACCGCAAAGTGTCAGAATTTCTCGCTGCGACGATTAAAAATAACATAAAGAATTTATTTTAATAATGCTGGGGCGAGGGGGGGGGGG